>NC_041002.1:20753345-20929864 GCF_004193775.1 Glycine soja | reverse complement strand
CCGAAACGTCCTTGAAGATAAAAGAAGAAGTGAAGAAGCAGTTCGACGCTGGATTTCTGGCCGTCGCTCGGTACCCAGAATGGGTTGCCAACATCGTACCAGTTCCTAAAAAGGTGGGAAAGTACGAATGTGTGTAGATTACCGGACCTGAATCGGGCCAGTCCCAAGGACAATTTTCCGTTACCACACATCGATATCCTCGTAGATAACACGGCCAATTTCGCTTTATTTTCCTTCATGGATGGTTTCTCTGGTTACAATCAGATAAAGATGGCGCCCGAGGATATGGAAAAGACTACTTTCGTCACCCTGTGGGAACGTTCTGTTACAAGGTGATGTCCTTTGGACTCAAGAACGCCGGGGCAACTTATCAACGGGCCATGGTAGCTTTGTTCCATGATATGATGCATCAAGAGATCGAGGTCTACGTGGACGACATAATTGCTAAATCTAAATCTGAGGAAGAACACCTCGTCAACCTGCGGAAGTTGTTCGAAAGGCTTAAGAAATATCAATTAAGGTTGAACCCCGCTAAGTGTACCTTTGGGGTCAAATCAGGGAAATTGCTTGGTTTCGTTGTAAGCCAGAAAGGGATAGAGGTAGACCCCGAAAAAGTGAAGGCTATCCTTGAGATGCCAGAACCCCGTACAGAGAGGCAAGTCCGAGGTTTCCTGGGGCGCTTGAATTATATCGCCAGATTCATATCGCAGCTCACCGCCATTTGCGAGCCGTTGTTTAAACTCTTGCGCAAAACCAAACTGATCGGTGGAATGAGGATTGCCAAGAGGCTTTTGGAAGGATCAAAAAGTGCCTAATGAATCCTCCCGTGCTTATGCCACCAGTACCTGGAAGGCCTCTCATTTTGTACATGACAATCTTGGACGAGTCAATGGGGTGTATGCTGGGGCAACATGACGAATCCGGGAAAAAAGAGCGCGCTGTTTACTACCTAAGTAAGAAGTTCACGACCTGTGAGATGAATTACTCCTTGCTCGAAAGAACGTGTTGTGCTTTGGTATGGGCATCCCATCGCTTAAGGCAATACATGCTGAGCCATACTACCTGGTTGATATCCAAAATGGACCCGGTTAAGTACATCTTTGAAAAGCCAGCTCTCACAGGACGAATCGCCCGGTGGCAAGTCTTGCTATCTGAGTTTGATATAGTCTACGTCACCCAAAAGGCGATAAAAGGAAGCGCTTTGGCAGATTATTTGGCTCAACAGCCTCTTAACGACTACCAGCCCATGCATCCGGAATTCCCGGATGAGGACATCATGGCCTTGTTCGAGGAAAGGTTGGACGAGGATCGGGACAAATGGACTGTATGGTTTGACGGAGCGTCAAACATTCTAGGTCATGGCGTTGGGGCAGTGTTGATCTCTCCGGACAATCAATGTGTACCTTTCACAGCCAGGCTAGGATTCGACTGCACCAACAACATGGCCGAATATGAAGCATGTGCCCTAGCCGTCCAGGCAGCAATTGACTCCGATGTCAAACTACTCAAGGTGTACGGCGACTCAGCGTTGGTAATCCATCAGCTGAGAGGAGAATGGGAAACTAGAGATCCCAAGCTGATACCCTACAAAGCCTACATCAAGGAGTTGGCTGAGACTTTCGATGAGATCTCCTTCCATCATATTCCCCGCGAGGAAAATCAAATGGCGGATGCACTTGCTACATTGGCATCTATGTTCCAGCTAACACCGCACGGGGACCTACCCTACATTGAATTTCAGTGTCGTGGCAAACCCGCACATTGTTGCCAAGTGGAAGAGGAACGGGACGGAAAGCCCTGGTATTACGACATCAAGCGATATGTCGAAAGCAAAGGATACCCGCCAGAGATCGCCGACAACGATAAAAGGACATTGAGGAGGTTGGCAGCCAGTTTCTTCATGAGCGGAGGCACACTGTATAAGAGAAATCACGACATGACACTCCTGCGATGTGTGGATGCCAAGGAGGCAAATCACATGATCGAGGAAGTCCATGAGGGCTCGTTTGGAACGCACGCCAACGGGCATGCTATGGCCAGGAAGATCTTAAGAGCAGGTTATTACTGGCTTACCATGGAAAGTGATTGTTGTGTCCATGTGAGGAAGTGCCACAAATGTCAAGCATTCGCGGATAATGTCAATGCCCCACCGCATCCTCTGAATGTCATGTCCGCCCCTTGGCCTTTCTCCATGTGGGGAATAGATGTCATTGGGGCCATTGAGCCCAAGGCCTCGAATGGTCATCGCTTCATCCTTGTAGCAATAGATTATTTCACCAAGTGGGTCGAGGCGGCTTCATATACCAATGTCACGAGGAATGTGGTGGTCAGGTTCATTAAGAAGGAGATCATCTGCCGATATGGTTTGCCAAGAAAGATTATCACGGACAACGGCACCAACCTGAATAATAAGATGATGGCAGAAATGTGCGAGGAGTTTAAAATCCAGCATCACAATTCCACGCCCTACCGGCCAAAGATGAATGGAGCCGTGGAAGCAGCCAATAAGAATATCAAAAAGATTATCCAAAAGATGACCGTGTCATACAAGGATTGGCACGAGATGCTCCCATTCGCGTTACACGGTTACCGGACTTCAGTGCGAACGTCAACTGGGGCAACGCCATTCTCATTGGTATATGGGATGGAGGCGGTGTTACCGTTTGAGGTAGAAGTCCCGTCATTAAGGATTTTGGCAGAATCCGGGTTAAAGGAATCAGAGTGGGCTCAAACACGCTACGATCAGCTCAACCTCATTGAGGGTAAGCGCTTAACGGCCATGAGTCATGGGCGCTTATACCAGCAAAGAATGAAGAGTGCATTCGACAAGAAAGTACGCTTACGCAAGTTCCATGAGGGAGACCTTGTGCTAAAGAAAATGTCCCATGCTGTCAAGGACCATCGAGGGAAATGGGCCCCGAACTACGAAGGGCCTTTTGTCGTGAAGAGGGCTTTTTCCGGAGGAGCTTTGGTGCTTACCAACATGGATGGCGAAGAGCTACCTTCACCCGTGAACTCTGATGTCGTCAAACAATATTATGCTTAGAAGCTGGGGCAATTAAGGATGTCGCTGCATGTTCTCTATCTTTATGCGTTTTCTAGATTTTCCCCCCCCGGGGTTTTCCGGTCCGTTGTATCTCTTGTTACGATCTTTCAAAGAAATGAACATGGATTTGAGGCTTTTAGTCCTCGCGTTAGTTTCACACCTTGCGTTAATTTGTGATCGCCTGAGCCCTTCCGCTCAGTTCATGGGATCCCCCAAGTGCTTAATTAGAATTGAACCTGAACCAACTTTCCCTAAATTTTCTACGTTTGAAAACATTCATGCATATGCATACGCATACGCATGTATATTGTTGTGGTAAAATAGGGGCAGGATCACCTTGGGCTACCTTCTGGAGTGAAGACAAAACATGAATGGCAGAAACCAGTCAAGGTAGGGTAATGATGCGGCCAAGATTGGCCATACCTGGTTGTTTATTACTTGCAGGTACTTAAGGATGAACGCAAGCGGGGATGGGGTCACGACCGACCGATCGTTGCTCTTCTCTGTGCAAAACAAGCAGGGAATGTCGCTGCAAGGCAGCCCCGTATCCTTTCTATTTTGTAGCTTTCTTTTACTATTTGTTTGTTTTAAAAAGGAAAAGAGTAATAATAAGATAAGTAATCAACGCCTGATTCTAACCTAAGTAAGTTCAAGTTAGGCAAAAGGCTAATCCATGAGAAGGGAGGGGACATGGTCAATGTTCCCCTCAAAAAAAAAAAAAAAAAAAAAAAAAAGTGCAGGTTAGCTCGCCTGGGCGAGCTGGGCTCGCCTGGGCGAGCCACCTCTGCACCAAAATATAAAAATGACGAAGGGGGGGATGTTTTTTCATTCAAAAACTTCCCCCCCTCATTCAAAAAAGAAGGCTCACGGGACTCACGGATTTTGCAGCCCTTAGGTCACCATTTTTTGCGTTTTTGATTCCGTTTTGCTCTATTATTCGTCTCCAACAAGTAAGTACCTCATTCTTGGGCTTTCTAGCTTTCCATTGATGTATTTTGGTGCTCTAAATTGCATGTGTTTGCTAAGAAACGTGAGGGATTTATCCTCAGATTGTTGCTTGTTTTTGTTGGATTGAGGGGTTGTAAGGGATGGCCTTGGCCTAGGGTGTATTCTGAAGTGATGGCGCATGCCACATTGTCCCCATTCTCTTGATATTCGTGCCTAAACATGCGCCCACCAAGTGCTCGGTGAAATGCCTCAACGAGATATGAGCATGGTTTTGTGAGCTTTGGGTTGTGGGACTGTTTTATATGTATAGGGACAGCATGAAGGATTTAAAATGAGTGCCCGAATGCAATTCTAGGCCTAGGAACCCAAGCTTTTAATTTCAATACAAGAAAGCATGACTTACGCCTAGGAATCTAAGTTTTGGTTTTGAATGAAAAAAGGCATGAATATTAGGACATGTTTGAGAGGTTGTTATTAGAATTTAAATTTAGCTGCCCCATGAGGAATACCTTGCACCTAGGTAGCATGGAAAATACCTTTCAACGGTATGTATATATGTAAATATATAGCATGGAAATGCCTTGCAAAATGTCGAATAAAATGCCTTGCAGAAAGTTGAATAAAATGCCTTGCATAATAGGAATATATATAGCATGAAGTGCCTTACAAAGTGTTGGATGGGTAGCGTAAAAGTGTTTTTCAAAATATGTGTATTTGTGAGTAGGTAACAAAAGAAGCCTTCCAAAAAAATGTGTGTGTGTATATATATAGGATGTAGCATGAAAAGGTTTGTCAAAAAAAAAATATATATGTACATGGATAGGTGTCGTAAAATGCTTCATACAAAATTTTTATGTGTGCAAATACGTATGTGTCATAAAATAGCACGACCCCAATATGATTATTTTATAAAGTGCATGTTGACGCTCGTGCCATGAGAAGTGTTGTTTGGCCCTTGTTTGTAATGATTGTTATATTTCTTGTAAACTAACTTTCCAAATGTTTGCCTTCGCAGGAATGGCCCCGAGGAAGCTTGCCTCAAAGAGGTCCAGGAAGGACAAGGCGGCCGAAGGAACTAGTTCCGCCCCGGAGTATGACAGTCACCGCTTTAGGAGCATTGTACACCAGCAGCGCTTCGAAGCCATCAAGGGATGGTCGTTTCTCCGGGAGCGACGCGTCCAGCTCAGGGACGACGAGTATACTGATTTTCAGGAGGAAATAGGGCGCCGGCGGTGGGCACCACTGGTTACTCCTATGGCCAAGTTTGATCCAGAAATAGTCCTTGAATTTTATGCCAATGCTTGGCCAACAGAGGAGGGCGTGCGTGACATGAGATCCTGGGTTAGGGGTCAGTGGATCCCGTTCGATGCCGACGCTATCAGCCAGCTCCTGGGATATCCGATGGTGTTGGAAGAGGGCCAGGAATGCGAGTATGGCCAGAGAAGGAACCGGTCTGATGGGTTCGATGAGGAGGCCATCGCCCAGCTGCTATGTATACCGGGGCAGGATTTTGCCCGGACTGCTGCAGGGAGGCGAGTGCGAATCATGCGCACCAATATGACCACCCTGACCCAGATATGGATGACGTTGCTCCTCAGCAACATCCTGCCCACCGATCATAATTCCGACCTCCCCATGCCTAAGTGCCAGCTGGTGTACGCCATCCTGACACGGATGAGCATCCATGTGGCTCAGTTGATCGCTGATGCCATCTATATTTTTGCAGGTATGGCGCCCACTAGGCACCCTTTGGACCCAGATAAGTCCAACAGGGCTCTGGGATTCCCCGCACTGATCACAGGACTCTGCCAGTCGTTCGGAGTCCCCGTTGCACCTACCAAGGTGATTCGGCCGCCCATCACCCGGGCTTTTATTGAGAAGTACTGTACCCAGAGACAGGCTCAGGGTGATGCTCCACAGGCCGCAGGCGTGCCACCACCACCTCATCAGGCTGGCCAGGCTGGGGCATTTGACATAGAGCAGTATTTACGGCATTTGGTTCGCCAGCAGGCGGCCAACCACCGAGCACATGTACGGACCCATGATTGTCTGTACCAGATGAGCCTTAGCATGCAGAGCCAGGGCTTCGCTCCTTTTTCATGCCCTACTCCAGACCAGTTCAGGGCAGAAGTTGCATGGCCCGGAGATTGGCCCGAGGCCCAAGCAGGAGAGGCACCCCCAGAAGCTCCCGGCGATGGAGAAGAAGCCCACGAGGATGAGGAAATGGCTGATTTGCTTGACTTCTTGGGAGGGAGTGGAGACACGTGACTGGGAGATCCCCAGATTCATGTTTTCTTTCATATTTCTTTTGTCATTTTTTTTATTCTATGTTATTGTTTTGACTTGAGAGACTAACGTTTGTCTTTGTTGTTTCGATTGTCATTTTGTACAGTGCATACATTTTTGTTTAGATTGGTGCGTTAGTATTTATGTATCATTACTAGCGATGATGTTTGAAATTCTGGAACCGTGTAGAGTTCTTCGTTTAGGAACATCGTCCAAAAGTATATATGTAAAATAAACAAAAAAATCATGATAAAAATAAAAATAGAAAAGGAAAGAAAATGAAATAGAAAAGGAAAGAAAATGAAATAGAAAAGAAAAGAAAGTGAAAAGAAAAAGAGGGCAAATAAGAAAAAAGCAAATAAGGAAAAAGGTGAAAAGAAAAGAAAATAAGTTGTTAAGCTGAAAAACCAACATGCTTTTGAAAAGAGACGATTTCCAACTTTTCTTTGAAAAAGTTCATTGATCATAACCAATTTTTGGAAAATGTGTCTACACCTGAAGGGTGAATGCTGTGAAATTTCCCCGGACGCCCAAAATGGACTCGGGTGAATGCACAAATTGATAAAAGAACATATTTTGGGAACATTGGGTTGATTTAAAATAGAAGAAATGAATCCTGAGCCCTAGCATCACATGACCATAAAAATTTGACACTTGAGTGTCCGCATAGGTGCATGCATGACCAGTTTTGCATAAAGTTTCCAAATCATCATTTTTGCATTTGTGTCATGGAAATAATGTGGGGCATCCCTTTTTGTCCTTGAACCAAACCAAACCCCGACATGTATCATGTCTATCCATTCTACAAACCTTGAGCCAAAATCCTGACTCACCATAATCCTTACCCTCGGAAGCAAAAAAGAAAAGAAAGGAAATTCCCAATCAAAGAGTGGGGGAAAGCAAAAAGAAAAGAAAGAAAATTCCCAACCAAAGAATGGGAGAAAGTAAAAAGGAAGGAAAGAAAGTTCTTGATCAAAGAAACTAGAAGAAATGTGCAGAAAGGTCTTTTGACCAGACAATATCTGAACAATACAGAATTGTCACCAAATGAACAAAAAAGAAGGAAAGGAAACCACGACCTAAAATGGTCTTCTCCCTTTGTTTACCAACCAAAATCCCGTGCGCTAGCGACCTTTTTTCTCGCCCCGCACTAAACAAAAAAAACAGACAGAAAAAGGAAAAGCTAGAAAAATCAAAAGCCAAAAAACACACAAAAGCCGAAAGAAGAAACCACCAAAAGAACCCATTCCCAAGGGAAGCCCTATTGATCCATGATCACGCGTGTAATTTTTGATTTGATAGGAAATAATTTGCAAAGTCAAGTCATGACATATCTATGGTTCGGAATTAGGATGAAACACTTACCTGTGCGAGATTGATACACTTTGAGTAGATTTCTTCTATTTTTGTCGAACCCAGTGTTTCCTCTAAATGGTCATTTAGAAACGAAATGCTGACATCCAAGATCTCATTTATGGTTATGGGGGATCTCATCAGCAGACTCTCCTTCCCTGGTAGGCGCATTGTTTGTCACTCAAAAAAAAAAAACATATGCTGCTCTAAATCAGTTGGAATATTTGTCTCTTTGCTAAAGCATGTTTGCATTTTAGTGGAGAAAACAGCGAGACTTTTTCAAGCCTCACAAGTTATCCAGAACTACGTAGGTCTGAGTTCCTCATTGGAGGATACGTAGGAGCAAGAGCTTTGCTTTTGTCGGCCGCCCCATAAGTCTTTGTCATACTGACCCTGAGATCATGTGACGTACACCCTTTTGTCATCCAGAGCAGATGACAAGCAGAGACCAAGTTTGGTCATTCTGCACCCATGATACGCGGAGATACCTTACGGTTATCCGCACCCTTTTGTCATCCAGAGCAGATGACAAGCAGAGACCAAGTTTGGTCATTCTGCACCCATGATACGCGGAGATACCTTACGGTTATCCGCACCCTTTTGTCATCCAGAGCAGATGACAAGCAGAGACCAAGTTTGGTCATTCTGCACCCATGATACGCGGAGATACCTTACGGTTATCCGCACCCTTTTGTCATCCAGAGCAGATGACAAGCAGAGACCAAGTTTGGTCATTCTGCACCCATGATACGCGGAGATACCTTACGGTTATCCGCACCCTTTTGTCATCCAGAGCAGATGACAAGCAGAGACCAAGTTTGGTCATTCTGCACCAATGATACGCGGAGATACCTTACGGTTATCCGCACCCTTTTGTCATCCAGAGCAGATGACAAGCAGAGACCAAGTTTGGTCATTCTGCACCCATGATACGCGGAGATACCTTACGGTTATCCGCACCCTTTTGTCATCCAGAGCAGATGACAAGCAGAGACCAAGTTTGGTCATTCTGTACCCATGATACGCGGAGATACCTTACGGTTATCTGCACCCTTTTGTCATCCAGAGCAGATGACAAGCAGAGACCAAGTTTGGTCATTCTGCACCCATGATACGCGGAGATACCTTACGGTTATCCGCACCCTTTTGTCATCCAGAGCAGATGACAAGCAGAGACCAAGTTTGGTCATTCTGCACCCATGATACGCGGAGATACCTTACGGTTATCCGCACCCTTTTGTCATCCAGAGCAGATGACAAGCAGAGACCAAGTTTGGTCATTCTGCACCCATGATACGCGGAGATACCTTACGGTTATCCGCACCCTTTTGTCATCCAGAGCAGATGACAAGCAGAGACCAAGTTTGGTCATTCTGCACCCATGATACGCGGAGGTACCTTACGGTTATCCGCACCCTTTTGTCATCCAGAGCAGATGACAAGCAGAGACCAAGTTTGGTCATTCTGCACCCATGATACGCGGAGATACCTTATGGTTATTCGCACCCATTCTTTTGCTATCTGTAAGACAGAACGCTTGATAGCATGCAGAGGCTGACACAGTCTTCTGCACCTTTTGTTCCTCCGGGAACAACAAAGTCATTTACATGCGGAAATTTCATGGTCGCCCGCGACTCTCGTCAACCGAGAGGAGCAAAATTAGTGTCATACACTGATTTTCGGGGACCTTTGCTTGATGACATGTGACCATTCTTTGGTCCTTGTGAGGTGCTTGGCACCCATCATTAGGCAATTTGTGAAATTCTGGGAACAACAAGTCATTTGCATGTGGAGATTTTATGGTCACCCGCGACTCTCGTCAAATCGAGAGGGACGAAATTAGTGTCTTATCTTTACTTTTCTTTTATCTCCAATAAAAGACAAGTAAAGAGGGGCAACTGTCATACCCTAATTTCGTCCGGGAACCTTTGCTCGATGACGTGCGACCATTCTTTGGTCCTTGTGGGGTGCTTGGCATCCATCATTAGGCAATTTGTGAAATTTCAGGACATGCCGGAAAACCAAAAAAATATTGATGCACAATCCGTAAGTTTCCGTGACACACCGGAAATCAAAAGGAAGCGTCGTTGCATAATTAAGTGAGGTTCCGTAACATTCCGTAAGTCAAAAAGGGGATGATTATGTAATCCGCAAGGTTCCGTAACAATTACGGAAAGAAAACAAGTATCGTTACGAAATTCGTAAGTTTCCGTAACTTTACGAAAAAAGAATTACCAAAAAAACAGAAGAGGGGGTGAACTTAGTAAAAATGGGGGTGCAAATAGCACCCAGGCCCATTTGGGCCCTCCAGAAGGTTCCTCCAGAAGGCGGTTGCTTCTGGAGGAAGCAACCCTGCTCGCCTGGGCGAGCTGAGCTCGCCTGGGCGAGCTGGGCGGCAAGCATCTCCCCTATTTTGCTATAAATAGGGGAGAAAATGAAGAAGAAAAGGATCCCAGCCCCTTAGGCACTTCTCTCTCTTTCGAATTTGCTTGGAAAAAATTGTTTCCGTGAAGAAAATCTAAGCCGAGGCGCTTCCGAAACGTTTCCGTAACGTTTTCCGTGAGGAATCTCGCAAAGGTTTCAACCGTTCTTCGACGTTCTTCATTTGTTCTTCATCGTTCTTCGATCTTCAACGGGTAAGTACCTCGAACCAAGCTTTTCGATTCATTCTATGCACCCATAGTGGTCCACATTGTGTTTCGTGCATTTTTATTCTCATTTTGTTTACTTTTTATACCCCCTGTTGACGTGCTTAAGCCATTTTACTTAAGTCGTTTCTCGCTTAACTTAAAAATAAAATAAATTTCCACCGAACGTTTGAATTGTATTATCCATTAACTTCGGTTAAAATAAATTCCGACCGTTCAGTCGTGCCGTAACCACGTTGGAAATCAAAAAGAGGTAAAAAATAATATAATAATCAAAAGGATATCTTTTTAGTAAAATAAAGCGGAAAATCAATCGGACGTTTTCTCTTTGGGATTTCTCATTCTTAATCGAATTGATTAATAACTAAAGTGAAACTAAGGGCTAAAATCAACTCGCCTAGTCAAGCTCGTCCACAAAAATAGGCTTTTGAAGTTTGTCATTTCAATTTCTCACTAAGTAAAATGGATCATTTTTAAGGTCCAACGCCTTAAAATGATCACCACTTAAATAAAAAAGAATCACTTGATAAAAAAGAACTACGTAGGTCTGATTTTCTCATCCCAAATTGAGGAATACGTAGGAGCAAAGGGAAACACCCTTGTCGACCACAAAAAGAAAAAATATAAAAAGGGTATAAAGGATATAAGAACATAAAAGGGAACATAAAAATCAAAGTCATGTTTGCACATTCGATTAAAGGCTGCCATCCCTTGGGACGGGCGTGTGGGGTGCTAATACCTTCCCCGTGCGTAAATACAACTCCCGAACCTTTCAACTTAAAAGTTCGTAGATCGCGTCTTTTCCGGTTTTTCCGACGTTTTCCTCGAATAAACGTTGGTGGCGACTCCGCGCGTATTCCTTTCGTGGAACACGCATCCCGCGAGTCTCGCGTCGCCCTCCCGCCGAAGGGTAGGTTGCGACACTACATCATCGTCAATTTCATGCATTCAGTCCATACTTCAAAGATTCATGCAAAAATCAGTACTAAATGATAGTCGTTTCTCTCAAAATTTAAGGATCACACTCTCACCGAGATACGGTTAATGCATTCCTTCACAATCAATCTGACAAACTGACTAACATTTTCAGTCATGCTTCTAATTGTATGCTCATTCTCTTCTAATAGCTACAAGCTTGATCAAAACTATTATCTAACCATTCCAATCTATTCACATCATACAATTGCTCATTCAAATCATTCGCAGACCCTCATTTCATACAAAGCAATCCACTACATATCATTTTCAATCAATTCACTATTCAAACACGCTTTTGGTACAAGCGAACAACTCAAAGTGATGAAATTTTAAATAACTGAAAATAAACCATAAAATAACTGAAAATAAACAAAAATGTTCAAGATGCACAAATTTAAATGTCTTGCTCATCCTATGGTTGATCTTCATTAAGATCCAGTCCTGGAGCTGCTGATGAATCCTGGATAGGCTGCTCTGGCTCTATGACTGGTGTAGATGGCTGGGTCTCCTCAGGAGCAGGTGCAGAGGATGGCTCAGGTATCTGATCTATGGAGGTACCCTCCTCCTGAGCCATGTGTTCATCTGCGTCTAAATAAAAGGGCTCGGGAGGGGTGAGCTCATCCTCCCCCTCTGCTGCTGCTGCTACTGGCTCCTCAAAAGCAGGCTCCTGGGCTGTGGAGGCCCCACCCCCTCCAGAAGGAGAAGGTTGGGCTCCTGGCCAGGCCACCTACGCATCAAACTCCTTCATGCTCATGATGGATGGCAAGCCCAATCCCTGAAGGCTCTACATGATAATGGACTGCCCCCTGTGGATGCTCTGGAGCATGGAGTGCAGCATCTGTGGTGTAAAAATAAAATCTGATGGTCCTGCAGATATAAGAGCTGGAAGTGGTACCTGTGTAGGTGTAGGAGGAATAACTGGAGCTGAGGAAGGTACTGGAGCTGTGTAAGAAGAAGGAGCTGGTGTCTCAGGTGGTGCTGAAATGGTAGGGGCCTCTGATCTCTTACCCCTAGCCTTCCTTGGCCCTCTAAATGTCACTGTTGGATCATCAAGATTCCAACAGTTCTTCTTAATATATGCCAAGTTAATGGCAGGGCTCAAGCTCTCCAGGGATCTAGAGTTTGACTGAACTCCTCTGGCCTTGCATAGAGCTGTTATCAAGGCAGGGAATCCAAGTTTGGATGTGTCATGTTGTGCAATCAGAGAGATCTGGTGGGAGATGAGGTACCCCAAGTTCATGTCCATCTTCATAATAATCCCATAAATCAATTTGGCTTTGTCCAAGGTCACATCAGATGTGTGTGAGGTGGGAATGAGGTTAGAAAAGGAAAGAACGCTCCATGTCTGAGCTAGAGTAGTCATGTTCTTCCTCAGAATCTTCAAAGGCTGCCCATCAGCATTAAGCTCGAATCCCCTCCCTAGGATACAAAGCTTAGCAGCCAAATTTTGAGGATCAAGCCTCAAGAGTGAAAATCTAGAATATGCACACAAGTTCTCCCCCTCTTCCAGCACTACAGGGGTCTTCAAAAATGAGTTCAAGGTATCCTCATCAAACTTCACTAAATGACCTTTCACCCTCACCTGCTTAGGTGATTTATCTTCGGGGTCATAGAGCTTGGCATAAAACTCCTTCACAATGGCGATGTCTATATTTTTTTCAGAAAAATCAGTCAGCTTCTCATCCCAATGGCGTCTCTCGAGTGCCTCCTTGAACTCGTCAAACTCTATATAATAGACTACCACATTCCTCTCTGGTAGTAGCTTTCGCGGCACCTCTATGTCTGTGTATCTCTCCCAAGCCTTTTGGGATGTGAATCTGGATCTATCAAATCTGGCTTGGGTAAGTGTAGAGGGTGCTTTCCTCTTCTTAGATGCCATATGCAAAATATAAGACAAACACAAGAGATTAGTACAGGTTATTTTCACAAAAATAGAAAAATAAAACTAAAATTTCGATTGGGCACTTAGCGTAGCATGTTGAGCTTAGCACGCCTTACGAAATTGTACTCAAGCGCTAAGCTTAGCAAGCTGGCGCTTAGCTCGAAGACACAGAAAACATTTATTTCTGTAGAATAGGCTTAGTGCGCAGCTGAGCTTAGCCTAAGTCTACAATTTTCAAAACCAAAAAGGATTGGAGCTTAGCGCAGCATGCTGGCGCTTAGCTCAGCCTCAACAAAAACACACTCAAGCTTAGCGCATAGGGCGCGCTTAGCCTGACTAGAAAAAATTAAAAGACAGTGAGGGAGTTGAGTTAGCAAAGCAGGGCGCTTAGCTCAACACACAACAAGGGCTTAGCGCACAGACGCGCTTAGCCTTATTACAAAGGAAAACTTTCAGAAGCAAAGTGGCGTTTAGTCGTACAAGTCCGGCTTAGCGTTGAACAAAAATTTTCAAAACCCTAAATGTCAGAACACTGGTCCCGCTTAGTGCACAGATACGCTTAGCGGGCTTATCACTTAAGTTCACCAGCATGGATGAACGCGCTTCGCACGACATGGTCCGCTTAGCGCGTTCATCTGGAAATCCAAAATTTTGACAACTGCGATGAACAGGCTAAGCGCACAGGCGCGCTTAGCGTGTTAATTGTGATTTCTAGATAGAACTTCACGAGTCTTCTCCCCCTTTCAGCTACATTGCCCCTAATGGGCTTCTAGGTTACCAAAAATCCTTCATTGACTAACCCTAAAACTAATAACCTTAACCTAACAACAACTACTAAGAAAAACAAGAAGTCATCTATCCTAAGGTTTAAAGAATGAAAAGTAAAAATAGAAATATGCTAACTTACTTGGGTTGTTCTTGAAATGAAGCAAAGATGATGCAGAGAAGCAGTACATACGTAGCAAAAAGTAAAAGAATTTGCTCAAAGTTGAGAGGGTGCAGAGGTTCGGGTGCAAAGGTAGTAACCCAAGTGCCTCTGCCTTTGATTTTTAAAAATTGAAATTTGTGTGGCACGCTTAGCGCACAGCTGTGCTTAGCATGCCAACATGACATTTGAGTTTAAAACATTAGTGCTTAACCTTGCCTCACTCTAAGCCCAACTTGAAGTTGTAAGGTACAATGAGCATCTGGGGCTTAGCGTAGTAGGCTGCGCTTAGCGCTTTCTACAACACAAATTTTTCTGCAACATGCGCTTAGCCTGAGATGTAATGCTTAGCGTAACATCAAGCTTCAACTTACAGAGAGTAGTTCAGGCTTAGCGCAACAGGCACGCTTAGCGCACTTCCAAGAGTTCAAAAACCGTAAGGGATTGGCACTTAGCGCCTCCTGGCCAGCTAAGCCTAGCTTAAAAGCTCAAGTTACAGAATGGATCTGGGGCTTAGTGCAGGATAGCGCGCTTAGCGCTGCTACAATGAAATTTTTACAAAGAAGAAGTGGCACTTAGCGCATCATCCATGCTAAGCCCACAGGTTAAAGTTCAATTACCGCAAAGATGTGGGGCTTAGCACAGTGATGTGCGCTAAGCTAAACTATTCAGCCAACCAACCAGGGGTCTGTGCGCTTAGCGTGAGCAAGCTTGGCTTAGCGCGTAAAGATTGAGTGCTTAGCGCAAGGTCTGCACTTAGCGGATAGACAATTTCAAAAAAAAATTCTAAGTCTTTTTCTGTCTATCTCTTCACACAAGCTCAGAACCCCTTGTTCATTACTAAACAAGCTGAAATTAATCATAATCACAAGCATGATATCCTAATTACATGCAAGAGGTAAGAATGAAAGTAGAAAAGGGAAAGAAAAGCTGGGTTGCCTCCCAGTAAGCGCTCTTTTAACATCATTAGCTTAACGCATCGTCCTGTTATCCAGGATCCAAGAGAGTTCCTACTTCAAGGACCTTCTTCTCAAGTCTCTTTTCCTCCACCACATGCACTTTCAGACAAACATTTTGTCGAGGTGGATCTTTTTCCTCATGGAACAAATCAAAGCTGATCTTCTATGCCCATTTGCAGTATCTTCTTTCCTATGTCCACCATGCAACTTGCAGTAGACATGAATGGGCGGCTAATAATGAGAGGAATGTCAGCATCCTCTTCTATATCTATGACAACAAAATCAGCTGGGAATATCAGGTGTTTAACCTTCACCAAAACATCTTCAATGACTCCATATGGCCTTGTAATGGAGCGATAAGCGCACTGGAGGGTCATACGTTTAGGCATTATCTCTGTCTCTCCAAGTCGTCGGCACATGGAAAGAGGCATTAAATTGATACTAGCTCCCAGATCTATGAGAGCTTTGCCTACAGCAACCTCACCAATAGAACACGGTATCGTGACAACTCCAGGGTCTTTGTGCTTGGGTGGAAGAATGCGTTGAATCACAACACTACAGTTACCTTCCACAACAATTATGTCACCATGGATGTACCGGTTCTTCTTTGTTAGCATATCCTTCAAAAGTTTGGCATAGAGGGGCATTTGCTGAAGTGCTTCTCCAAATGGCAAAGTAATTTCCAATTTCTTAAAGATATCAAGAAATCTGGCCAAATGTTGCTCTTTATCTTTCCTGGAGGGTACCGATGGATAAGGTACCTCCTTACATTCAATAGGAGTAGCCTCTTTCTTCTTTTCCGAGTTAGCCTCACTCTTGCCCATCTTCTTTTCAATCTCAACAGCCTTCTCTTTTTGTTTTTCATTTTTCAATTTTTTAACTTTTTCTTCCTTTTCTTTTGTTTCTTCTTCTTTTTCTTTTTCTTTTTCTTCCTTCTTTATTCTTTCTTAACAGTCTTTTATTGGTATCTCTCCTTCTTCATCACCTTCTACTTCCTCAACAATTTCTTCAAGTTCAACTAAATCATCAACCGGTTCCAGCGGCAGTTCATCAGCCAACTGTTGTTTATGTTCCTCGATCTTCTTCTCAGCTTTTCTTTCATCCACATGGGTTTCCATTCTACTCCTTATCATGACAGCTTTACATTCTTCCTTTGGATTTTTTTTCAGTGTTAGCACTAAAGCTGCTTGACGGCCTATCCGCCAACTATTTTGCAAGTTGTCCCACTTGGACCTCCACATTCTTTATGGTAGACTCTGTGCTCTTCTTGTTAGACATAGAAACCTACATAAATTGAGCTAGAGTCTCTTCCAGCTTCGTGGTGAGATCATAGAGACTAGGCCCTTATGGTTGCTGCCTTATGGATGATCCCCCCTGGTCTCTATTGAATTGATTCCCATGATGGTTCCTCCATTGTCCCTGTTGTTCGTTGTATTCTTGTCCATGCTGGAATCTGGAAAATCCACCAGCATTAAAATTGTTTCTGGGCTGGTTCCCCATATAATTGACTTCATGTGTGACTTGTTCTTCATTAGGGATACAACATCCAGATTCATGAGCTCCACCACAAATTGAACATCCTGCAACCTGCAAAACAGAAGAATGTGAAGTTTGCACATAATGAATTTGAGTTGGGAACTTACTTAGTGTTTCAGTCAATGCCTTAAGTTTCTTAAATAGCAACTTGTTTTGTGCCAACAATGCATCTTGTGAGGTTAGCTCCAATAAGCTCTTTTTAGTAGGAATGTGGGCTCTATCTCTCAAAATAGCAATGTCACTTGCAACCATATTTTCAATGAGATCCATGGATTCTTCAGAGGTTTTCAAATTGATTTTTCCCCTGCAGAGGCATCCAATAGCTGCTTGGACTGTGGTCTTAACCCATCTATAAGAATGTTGAACTGTATCAGTTTTGAGAATCCATGAGTGGGGTTCTTTCTCAATAAACCACAAAATCTTTCTATGGCCTCACTTAGAGATTCATCTGGAAATTGGTGAAAAGAAGAGATGGCAGCTTTGCCTTTCGCAGTCTTAGACTCAGGAAAATATTTCTTTAGAAATTTCTCCACAACTTCATCCCATGTCTTAAGATTGTTGCCTTTGAATGAATGAAGCCACCTCTTAGCTTCTCCAGATAGTGAGAATGAAAACAAGCTCAATCGGATTGCATCTTCAGGCACACTAGCTAGCCTAATAGTATTACATATTTCAATGTAAGTGGCTAGGTGTGCATATGGATTTTCATTTGGTAAACCATGAAATAGATTATTCTGAATTAGTTGAATCAATGATGGTCGATATGTAATGGTTTGTGCTTGAACTTTTGGTTGAGCAATGCTAGTGAAAAATTGTGGCATATTAGAACTTGAATAATCTTCTAGGGTTACTCTTCTTGGCTCTTCTGCCATGATTGTATCTTCAATAGGTTCTATATGAGAATGCCCTGCAATAGGAAAACTAGAAGATGCCTCGGAAGATCGAGGTTCTTCTTCTGGAGTTGCTTCTGCTTCTAAATCCTACAAAAGTTTTCTGATTCTCTTTGAATTACGCTTTCTACAAGTGGTGTTAATCTCCAAATCAATGGGAATCAAACCACCTGCAGCAGATCTTCTTTGCATACAAGAAAACAGAACAACAATTATCCAATCCAAAAGAACAATGAATGTACGGTAACTAAAATATGAACAAAAAAAATCAATGCATTAAAGAGAAAAATATAAAGCAATGTCGTAAAACTGAACTAAACTTGTCGCAACCTACCCTTCGGCGGGAGGACGATGCGAGACTCACAAGTGCATCTTCCAAGGAAGGAAAGCGCGTGGAGTTGCCACCAACATTTATTCGAGAAAAACGTCAAAAAAACCGAAACGTGTGGTCTACGAACTTTAAGTGTGAAAGGTTTAGGAATTTTTTTTACGCATTGGGAAGGTATTAGCACCCCACACATCCGTCACAAGGGATGGCAGCCTCTAATCAAGTGTGCAAGACATAACTTCAAAATTATGTATTTTTCCTTTTTTTATTTTTTTTTATCTTTTGGGCCTTTTTGTATTTTTATCTTTTTGTGGTCGACAAGGGTGTTTCTCTCGCTCCTACGTATCCTCAATTGCGATGAGGAAATCAGACCTACGTAGTTCTTTCAAAACTAAACATTGGTTAAGTTGTTTTTATCTTTTTTTCGCAAGATAGATTTTAATTGAACAAAGGTCATTTAAGGTGTTGGACCATTAAACGATCTTTTGATTTTGAAAGGAGAGAAAAGTTAAGGCGTTGGACAATTAACGATCTCTTGTTTTTGAAAGGAGTGAAACGTTAAGGCGTTGGACCATTAACGATCTCTTGGGGTGGTCAACAAAAGTAGGGCTTTTGCTCCTACGTATCCTCAATTGCGATGAGGAAATCAGACCTACGTAGTTCTTGCAAAATAGGTAAAGTTATGTGTTGATTTTATGCTTTTGAACGGTCCATGTTAACCGATAAAAGCAAAGAGGACCATTTTAAGGCGTTGGACCTTAAAACGGTTTTGAGTGACTTTTGCGGACAAAGCTTGATTTGTGAGTTGATTTTAGCCTTAGTTTCACTTTGATTATTAGTCAATTCATTCAAAGAAACTTAAAAAAAACGTCCGATTGATTTTTTTTATTATTTTATTCAAAGATATATTGATTATTTTATTATTATTTTTCAAGATATTTTGATTATTTTATTATTATTTTGCCTTTTTTTATTTAACCGAGTTACAGTGTGAAAAATCAGTTAGATTTTGCTTTAACAGTGATTAAACGACATTACAACACAAATGATCGGTTGAAATTCATTTTACCATTTATTAGGCGAGATAACGGCTTAAACGATCGGTTAAAGCTCGTTCAAAATGAAAGAAAAGAAAACCAAAAGTGAACGAAATGAAGATGAAAGCCAACAAAACAAGAAATGAATTGAAAGTCTCGGATTTGAACACTTACCGGTTGAAGAACGAAGAATGCACGAAGAACGGACCAAGAACGGCGAAGAACGGTGGAAAATCTTCACAAAATTGCTCACGGAAACATCTTGGAAGCGTTATGGAAGCACGCTGACTTGGATTTTCTTCACGGAAACACGTTTTTTCACCCAAAATAGCTGAAATGCATAGCATAGGGGTCAGGGACCCTTTGGAACAGCCCCCCTCGACCTATTTATAGAAAAAAAGGGGTGGAGCTTGCTGCTCAGCTCGCACGGGCGAGCAAGTGGCTTCCTCATGAAGTTTCCTAAGGCACCCTGCCTTTTACTAAGTTCACCCCCTTTTTTTGTAATTTATGAAAAAGTTACGTAAGCATATCGGACTTGATTTTCTTCCTTTTTTTTTCTCTTCCTTCTCACTTATCTTAAGTGAAATATGCTTATTTAGCATTACAAGAATTTTATGGAAGCCTCGGAAGCCATTTTTTAGCAAAACGGGGGAGGAGGTTGCTGTCTAGCTCGCCCAGGCAAGCTAGGCTGCTTCCTCCTTAAGAAACGCAGCTTCCAAAATGTTCTGGAAGGGCCCAGATTTAAAAATTGTTATTTGCACCCCTAGTTTTACTAAATACACCCCTTTTGTGCTTTTCTGCCGATTTCTTTCCGAAACCTCCCAAAACTTTATGGATTCCACGGCGATGGGTGTTAACTGTTCCAGAGTGAAGCTAGTGAAAAATTACAGTCCATTTACATCCCCCCACACTTTGCTAAATACACCCCCATTTTTTGCGTTCTTTACCGTTCCTTTTCCAGAACGCCTCAAAACTTCACGGATTCCATGGGGACAGGTCTCAAGTGTTCGGAAGTGGTCAAATGAGGTCCGCATCCTCGCAAACGATGGTCCCCGGATGAAATTAGGGTATGACAGCTACCCATTTTTACTTATCTTTTATTGGAGATAAAAGGGAAGTAAAGAAAAGACACTAATTTCGTTCGGGCTGACCAAATAGCTCTAATAACAGCCACGATGTCCTTTATACTGACGGGCTCGATCGTTCCTTGACAGTAGGAGGGGCCTTTTTGTATGTCGTCCCCTTGATTGTCCCTGGCAGACAAGATGTATCTTCAGGAAAACTCAGCAAAATGATCAGAATCAAACGACCATCGCCATCTAGGATATCGCCAGACTTTGTTTGTCTCGGCCAATAAAGAGGATTTTGACAGGCTTGGAAAGGGAAATCAAGTGCGCGGATAACCAAAAGGTGTCTCTGCATGCTACCGGACTCTTACAAGACGAGGTAGCGGAACTATGTGTTTATACGGATAACCCCTTGGGGTATTTCCGCCTGCCACCTGACTTCACGGGTCAGGATTAACAGATGTTGTCTTTGTACGGATAACCACTCTGGGTATCTCCGCTTGCCAACGGACTCTCGGGTCGGGATTAACAGATGTTGTCTTTTTACGGATAATCACTCGGGGTATCTCTGCCTGCCACCGAACTCTCAGGTCGGGATTAGTGTTCGCTTCCGGCAAGTGCACCGGATTGCGCAAGTAGTATAAAATGGTAAGAACCGAGTATCAAACTCTCGGGGAACTTGTGTTACTTGGTAATGTTATTTCAGTGAATAGGTGTCTAGTGTGAAAAGAGATGTGTTTACTATGAACAGGAGTGTAAACTAACTATTAAAAGGGAAAATCACGTGCGAAGTGATGCGTAAAAACAAGTAGACAACATGTTGGTCTTCCTAATAAGTGCCTGATGTTAGAAGGATATTCTCTACTTAACAATGCTCATGCGTTCTATGGTGTCTCCTGAAATGCTAAACCCCGATTCGTCATGATAGTCTAGCCTAATCCAGATCAAGCATCGTCCGCAGATTCCTCTTATTGGACTAAACTCGGCCAGAACCGCATTAAGACAAACATACAACAACTAGGTTACCGTACCCCGATTCCTCGTGAAAATACGACAAACTAGCCCTGTCCTATCAAGTTCTAAGAATCATACCAGTTTCCACTGTTAAATGATCCTAAAAACACATGCATTTACTTGATTAAGGAAAAAGCATGGTAGAATGAAGTTCTGATAGCATAGTGAACACATAAAATATCATTAAATAGATAAAAAGATATTTACATCAAGTACCTACAAGGAAGATCCAACAAAGGATTTAGCTTTCCATAATTGGGAAGCTTCCTTTACAACAAAGAGAAGAGAAAGATGAAAGATTGCAAAAATACAAGTAGTGGGGATGTCTCCTCAACCTCTAGGACCTCACAATCACTCACCAACTCGTCTCAAGCTCTTAGGACGGCTTCCTCTTCCAGCTCTGGTCTCTGCAGATCTTCACACAACAAATTCTCTCAAACTCTCTGGAACTTGGACCTTTCTCTCTCTAGAACTCTCCAATTATGCAGAAGCTTCAGGAAAAGGCCAAACTCTCCTCAAAAATTTGATTTCAGGCTTAAATATGCGGCTTTGTTTGTGCTTGTGCGCTTAGCGCATTTCTGAACCGCTTAGCGCGCATTAGTGAATTTCGGCTTAGCGCGGCTTTTCTCACTCAGCAGATGGACCGAAGATTGGCTAAGCGAGAGGGTGAAAATCAGCACTTCAAAACTTGCCTAATTATCCTGAAATTGAGAGAAAATGATTATTAAATACACAAAATGGGAGTACTACGCGTATTTATTACCTATCTTTAACAAAAAGTAATTATAACACTACAAAATAACCATAAATTGGAGGAGTTTCATACAATTTACATAAGTTTTATACACAAAAGTTAGTCGTATTCACTAACTAATAACTCCCCCAAATTTACAGTTTTGCTTGTCCTCAAGCAAATAAAGAATAGTTCACTGGTCCCCAAGTGACAATAACATGCAGTGACTATGTACAAAGGTGTATGCAACAAAACTTACTGATTGCATGATAAGAGAATGAAACAAAATTCCCTCATCACTTGTCTTTTACAAGGCATGCAGTTATCCAAAGAGAAGAATACAATGTAACCTAAACAATTAGATGAAGTTAGGCATAAGACAGATATCAAGGAAAGTAGCTTAAACCACAGTCTAACGGCCATTGTTTCACTCACACACAAGTGTTTAAGTTTTTCATTAATAACAACTAGCAAGAGGTCCAATCTTTGCACTTCATATCATGCCATAAAGTAAAAAATGTATAAACAAAATCAGAAGGACTTTCCTAGGCTTGTAGTGAGGCTTGGCTACAAAAATTCATTGTTTTTTCTAGGATTCAAAGGCTTAGATTCTAAGAGAGCACAAATCCTAGACTTATCCAAGTGATCTTTTTTAATACAACTAGCTTTTCACTTTCATTTTCTTTTGACCTTATTACATCAGCACACATTTCCTTTGATTGCTTTCTTTTTCTTTCTTCTTTTTTTGTAACACATAACTCATGTGTTGTGTGTGCTGATGCTTTATCTCTTTCTTTGCATCCCAATTAGTTCCACTCCCCCAAATTTGGGGTAAGGGGTAAATTTTCCTTGAACCATATGCTCTCCTAGAATCTAAACAAGGTATCTGGAGATAATCATTCAGGTTCAGGGTTCAATTATTGACAAAATCATTCAGCTCACAAAGGGTGCAAATGATACAATTATAATTCAAGGTAAGCTTTTTGGTCAAAAGGCTTGTGTATGCATAATCATGGCCTTCATCATGTCCTCATTTATACAATTCATTCTAAAATTCAAAGATTGATGCAAAGATTATTACTTACAACTAGTCGTTCACTCACAGTTTAAGTTCACACTCTCACTGATTTTGGTTCAAGCTTTTCTTTCACAATCAATCTGTCTACTGACTAGCAATTCTAATTGCAAGTTCTCATTCTTGTTCTTTCTTTGTCTAACATACACACTTGCTCAAACTCATGAAAAAGAAACATAAACTCCATCACAATCATGCATTCAATTCAAAACCAAATAATACACCAATTTTCACAAAAAGATAAAAGTGTTTTACTGCCATATCATCAAAATCAAGTCAAACTATTCCATATGCTTCAGAATGAGCAAACCAACTACCCATAAATAAAACTAGCTGTCATACCCTAATTTCGTCCGGGGACCATTGTTTGATGGCATGCAACCTTTGCTTGACCGCTTCGAGGTACTTGGCACCCATTGTTGCACGATACGTGAAGTTCCAAAGCGTGCCAGAAGTCAAAAGAGAGCATTGTTGCACGATTCGTCAAGTTCCGTAATATGCTGGAAATCAAAAGGAAGCATTGTTGCACGATTCGTTCTTCGGTCTTCAACCGGTAAGTTCCCAAAATCAGACTTTTCAATTCATTCTATGTACCCTTAGTGGTCCCCACTTGTTTCGTGTACTTTTATTTTCATTTCATTTACTTTCCGTACCCCCTTTTGACATGCTTTAGTCATTTATTTAAGTCATTTTTTCGCCTAGTCAAAAAATAAAATAAATTTCCACCGATCATTTGAATTGTAACATCTGTTAATTTCTGTTAAAATGAAATCCGACCATTCGGTCATGCCGTAACCACGTTGGAAACCAAAAAAGAGGTAAAATAATAATATAATAATAAAAAAATATCTTTTAGTAAAATAAAAACAAAAAAATAAATCGGACGTTTCTTTTTGGGATTTTTCTTTCTTAATTGAATTGACTAATAACTAAAGTGAAACTAAGGCTAAAATCAACTCACAAAATCAAGCTTTGTCTGCAAAAATCACTGAAAAAACGTCTTAAGGTCCAACGCCTTAAACGGTCCTCTTTGCTTTTTTATCGGTTAACATGGACCTTTCAAAAGCGTAAAATCAACACATCACTGCCTTTTGAAAGAACTACGTAGGTCTGATTTCCTCTTCGATGGAACGTAAGAGGTGCTAATACCTTTCGCACAATTCTAATCTAAGGCTGTTGTCCTTTGGGACAAACGTAAGAGGTGCTAATACCTTCCTCAAACGTAAAGATAACTCCCGAATCTGGAATATTCTTCATGACCGGTTTCCTTTGGTTTTTCTAACATTTTCCTTTCAATAAACGTTGGTGGTGACTCTGCACATTTTCCTCCTATGGAAGACGCACCCGTGAGCCTCGCCTCGCTCACCTGCAAAAGGGCAGGTTGCGACAGTTGGCGACTCCACTGGGGATTGTTTTTGTGAGTTAGGCCTATTTTAGGAAAGTGTGGAATTATGAAACTTTGTGTGTGCGCTTTTTCTTGAACTGTGTAAAAATAATAAATGCTGTCTTTTCCACATTTTTACACCGCATTCTAAGCACCCACGGGTTTGAGTAAAAAGGGACCCTATACCCGGGTTCAGGGAAATCTAAGGAGTGGAGGTGAATCTATGGTCATGCTAGGTCTCCGACTTGCTTGATAATAGTGAAACCTCGTCTAGAGCTTTCTCTCTTTATAATGTGTTGTCGCTGGTATTCCATACCGCCGCAATATTATTATCTTGAGTGATGATACCTCTAGAAAACAGCCATGTGAGATATGGATCGTTGGGAGTAGTTATTAGAGACCCTAGATATTATCCTATAGGTCCCCAAATGGGGGCATGGAGCAAGCACGCTCTGTACCATTTGTTCTCATGCATTCTTCTGTGAATAGCACATAAATTATAGTTTTGTTGTATATCTAGTGATATCTTGTCCCTTTAGAGTAATGCGTCACTTTTTAATGCATACGTTGGGGTGCCGCAATGCCTAGAGCGTAGTATTAAAAAGATGGATCTTTTTCGGTCTCATATATGTAAATTACCACTTGTTTTTCTTCTTTTCATTTCATGCATGTGCATTGCATCATTCATATCAGAGCCTTGATTCACCCCTTTTTAGGCAAATGATGGGGACAAATCAAATCAGAAAAAGATTCTATCAAGTCAAGATTAAGGGCCTAGATGTCACCAGCCTTAAGGAGTTAAGGCAGTTGATGGGTCAGCTCCAGCGGTAAGCTTTTCGCAAAGCTTACGGTAAAATCTGGGACCTAGCCATGGTAGAAGTCTCCATAGAGGCCATTGCCTCCCTCGCCCAGTATTATGATCAGCCGTTGAGATGCTTTACCTTTGGGGACTTCCAGTTGTCACCCATGGTGGAAGAATTTGAAGAGATCCTAGGGTGTCCTCTAGGGGGAAGGAGACCATATCTCTTCTCAGGGTTCTATCCCTCATTCGCTAGAATTTCAAAGATAGTCCAAATCTCGGCGTAGGAATTAGACCATGGAAAGCAAGTCAGAAATGGGGTGGTTGGAATACCGAGAAAATGTTTGGAGGCAAAAGCAAGAACCTTGGTTGGATGGGTTGGTGGATCTGGCAGCGATTGACGCTTTCCTCGCCTATCATGACCACAAGGAAAGCCCGGTTGTCACTATGCTAGCCGACCTATACGACACCTTCGACCGAAGATATAAGAAGAGCAATATGAGGATTATTTGCTGTACTCCAGCTCTTTATGTATGGTTGGTTTCGCACCTTTTTCACCAAGAAGTGAGGCATGCTTGCCCGCTAGAATGCCACCGTTCATGCACAGAGAAAGGAGGGGTAAATTGGGACCGACTCTTAGCAAACAAAGAAGGAGCATCTGTCAACTGGTTCCCTCGATGGAAAGAAGGAAGAATCGGGGTTCTTATTTCGTGTAGAGGATTTTCGAATGTTCCCTTGATGGGGACAAGGGGTTGCATTAGTTACAATCCCGTTCTTGCTATAAGGTAACTTGGCTACCCTATGAGAGGGGCACTGCTAGAGGAAGAGCTCGCGCCTGTCATTTCACAAGGTTTCAATAAGACCAACATGGAGAAACTTCAGAAGGTCCGCAAGGCGTGGGAGGTGGTGCAAAAGAAGGACAAAGAACTCAGGGGCAGTAACAATGAGCCCATCGGTGGCTACCGAAGGTGGTTGAAAGCCCACGTGCAAGGTTTGGATTAGCTCCTGAGTTTGAGAACCGCTAAAAGGGAGGAAGTTGAGGCACCGGAGGAAGACGAAGAGGTGCAGGCCCTTAGGGCAGAACTCGAGCAAGCCCAAACAGTCAAAGAAAAGTTCAAATCAACAACTCTTAAAATCCGAAAGGAGAATGCCAAACTAAAAGATATAAATATAGCTACCACCAAGGCCTTGGAACAAGAGACTAAGAGGGCTCGTAGGGAAGAGCACGGCCGAAACAAGTTTCGAGGGGCTCTGTGGGGCAGCAACAACGAGCTTAAGCTCCGGAGAGAGGAAAGAAACCAATCACGAGTACATAGCATGGTCTTAAAGGAGGAGTTAGCTGCTTGCTCAAGAACCAAGAAGAGTTTGGCCCAACACTTAGAAGCCACGGAGCAAGGCATGCTAGCTATAATAGGGCAGTACAAAGAAGAGTTAAACCAGTCTTTGACCCATGAGCAAAAGCTAGTAGAGGACTTCGCACAAGCATACACCGAGAAGGAAGCAAGAGGGAGGGTGATTGATGCATTGCATCAAGAAGCGACCATGTGGATGGATAGGTTCGCCTTGACCTTAAATGGAAGTCAAGACCTCCCGCGACTACTAGCCAAAGCAAGGGCCATGACCGAAGTGTGTTCAGCCTCAGAGGAAATTCACGGGCTAATCAATTACTGTTAACACATGATAGATTTAATGGCCCATATAATTAGAAACCGTTAGGTTCTGTTGTAACACTTTTGTAAAATCTTGGCTAGATGAAAGCTTTTGTTCCTTTTTATAAAAAGAGAAGTTCTGAAACTCATCACGTTGTCTAAAAAGGCCTTGAGGTTGATCTAAGTGCTTTGATCTTTCATTAGAATATTCATGATTTGGTGGCATGCTCACCACTGTTTGTTTCTTTAGGAAACTCACCGTAACTAAAAAAGTGCAAATGAACCCCTATAACACCCGATCCAAAAGCAAGATGGATA
Organism: Glycine soja; assembly: GCF_004193775.1. Classification (NCBI taxonomy): domain Eukaryota; kingdom Viridiplantae; phylum Streptophyta; class Magnoliopsida; order Fabales; family Fabaceae; genus Glycine; species Glycine soja. Next base: position 20,903,009 of record NC_041002.1, on the reverse strand, counting down.
ACGAAGAGGGAGTGCAAGAACAGATGAAAGCTGACATGTCAGCTTTAAAAGATCAAATGGCTTCTATCACGGAAGCCATGCTAAAAATTCAAAAATCAATAGAAGACAATGCTATGGCGGTCGCTTCCAATACAGCTAGGGAAGCGGAACCGGTGCTACAGTCCGCAATGAACTTGGTCCGGGATAGAAGTGCGATGGGTTTCAATCGGAGGTATAGTCCTCAAGCCTACCCTTATGGTTTGCCGCTAGACTTCACTCCCCGTACCGCTCCAGACGATTTGAGCCAAGCCCCTACCTTCGAGGGGCAACTCCCTCCTCATGCCGACTATCCTCTGCAGGAAGATGATGAAGGAGATGCCCATTTAGGCCTTCTACTTCCTCCAAGGGAATCGGACCCCCATGAGTTGCCCCAACCAAACATAATCCACCATGCCCCATCTCAATCCGCCCCCGTTAAGGAACTCGTTCCCATTTCAAAAGACAAGAGAAAGATTGATCTGCTTGAAGAGAGGTTGAGAGCGGTGGAAGGCCTCTGCAACTATCCTTTCTTAGATTTAGTCGATCTGTGTCTGGTACCTGACATCATCATTCCTCCCAAGTTTAAGGTACCAGATTTCGATAATTACAAAGGGATGATGTGTCCAAAGAGTCATCTTCGGATGTATTGCCAAAGGATGGGGGCATGTTCCATGGATGAAAAGCTGTTAATGCACTTCTTTCAAGACAGCTTAGCCGGAGCAGCAGTGGCGTGGTACACAAATCTGGAAGCCTCACAGGTCCGGTAGTGGAAAGACTTGGCAGCTGCTTTCATTAGGCAGTACCAATACAACACAAATATGGCTCCTGATCGGAACCAACTTCAGAGCATGAGCAAATGGGAACATGAGTCCATCAAGGAATATGCTCAAAGGTGCAAAGACCTAGCAGCCCAAGTCATCCCACCTATGATTGAGAGGGAAATGATAACGATTATGGTAGATATGCTGCCTATGTTCTACTACGAGATGCTGATAGGATATATGCCGGTCAACTTTGCAGACTTCGTCTTCGCCGGAGAAAGAATCGAGTCCGGACTGAGGAAAGGCAAGTTTGAATATGCCTCCAATGCTGGCCTCAACAGCAATAGAAGAGCCCCAGTGGTGGGCACACGGAAAAAGGAAGGGGATACCCACGTGGTCACCACCACCCCAATGTGGATGAAAACGCCCCAAAATGCTCAAAACTCATACCAACATAACCACCCGAACTTTTCAATCCGAGTCGGAAGTTCCCTCCCAACTCAAGTAGAAGGGCCTGCCACAACAGAAAAAATGCCTGCACAACATGCGGCTCCAGCCACACCCCGACCAGCCAATAATACGACTCCTGGCATGAGCTATGACAATCCACGACGCTCCCCGAGTGACCAGTTCCCTCCTATTCCCATGGCATATTCCGAGTTATGGCCCTCATTATTGGAAAACCATTTGGTGGTGGCCATACCCGGGAAGGTCTTCTAGTCACTATACCCCAAGTGGTACAACTCAAATGCCACGTGCGCATACCACAGTGCAGCCCCCGGACACAACATTGATTCTTGCCTGCCATTCAAGTATAAGGTGCAACACCTAATAAATGTCGGCTGACAATTATTTCAAGAAGAGGGCCCCAATATTAAGACGAATCCACTAGCCAGTCATGGAGGATCTAGCATAAACGCCATCGAAAAGGATAGGCCATCAGGGTCAAAGAGATTAGAAGATGTGGCTACATCCAGAAGATTCATCTACCAGTCTCAGTAGGCAGCATGCATGGTCTCTCGTGGCGGAGACAAAAGCGAAGAATGTCTGTTTCATCTCAGGGAATTACACAACATGGAAACCTGCCCCGCGGTGGAAGAGCTACTTCAACGGCTCATGGACTGGGGGGTAGCTCGAAGTGTCCGAGAGAGGTAGGGAAGAACCACAGATTTGCACGCAGTCGGTAGAAAGGAAGGCTCCCCCAACCCCCAAAGCCCTAGTAATATGTTTCACTAGGAATATGACCAGCCCCAGGTCTGAGTACCCCCCAACAGTGCCCAAGCCGACACCATTTTCCTATCAAAGCAATAAGGTCGTCCCATGGAAATATACCCCTCCCGCTTTTGGAGAAAGGGCTGCAACCGAGGTTGACTCCTTGTCAGCCAAGGTGACCAACATTATCGTCCTTAGTGGCGTAACCCGTAGTGGATGGGTGTTCGCTCCCCCTCACTCAGCGAAATTCCCTCCAAGGGGAAAGCACCCATGACCCAAGAGTCCGCAGGCGCAACCACCCCCTCAAAAGAAGTGGATCCCCCAGCAGTAAAGGGAGCTGAAAAGAAGGAAGGTCACCAAGGAAAGGCGGTGACCTTGGAAGAGGCTCATGAGTTCCTTCGTCTCATCCAACAAAGTGAGTTTAAAGTAGTTGAGCAACTGAATAAAACTCCAGCAAGGATCTCCTTGCTCGAGCTGCTCATAAACTCCGAGCCTCATTGATGCAATCCTACCCCGCAAGGGCATTGGATAGAAGACTCCAAGTAGATTGGGCCAGAGATCCAAGGGAAGGCCCTAGGGTTCTCATGAGCCTTAGGGTATATTTTGAGCCCATGGGCTAAGTATGAGCCCGCTTATCTTTGTAAATATTAGAATAGGTTTTTTCCTTCGTTTTGGCCTTGTATTTTGACCATTCTAGTAGTATAGGGTTTTACCCTTGTATTTCGAGGCATTTTGAGTAGTCTTTGTAGTAGGGACTTTTTTTTTGTATTTTCATGTATTTTGTCATGGGGGTGAGCTTAGCTATTATAGGGGGTGTGTAGCTAAGTTCTAGCTTCTCATCTCAAGGAGGTGAGCTTAGCTGTTAGAGAGGTGTGTGTAGCTAAGCTCTAGCTTCTTTAGGAATCTTTTCAAGGAAGCTTCTCAAGGAGGTGAGCTTAGCTATTAGAGGGGTGTGTGTAGCTAAGCTCTAGCTTCTCAAGGAAGTTTTCTCAAAGAAGCTTCTCAAGGAAGTTTTCTTAAGAAAACTTCTCAAGGAAGCTACCTAGTCTATAAATAGAAACATGTGTAACACTTGTTGTAACTTTGATTAATGAGAGTCTTGTGAGACATACTTCAAAGTTCCACTTCTCTCCCTCTTTTATTCCTTCAATTTCGTGCTCCCCTCTCTCTCTTTCTCTCCCTCTTTCTTTTCCTCCATTGAAGCATCCTTCCAAGCTTCTTATCCAAGTTTCATCTTGGTGGTGAAGTTCCTTCTTCCATGGCTTATTCCCTAGTGGATGGCGTCTCCTCTCACCTCTTCTCCTTTGTCTTCCGCTGCATCTCCATGGTGGAAAATCACCATTAAAGGACCTCATTGAAGCTCAAAGATCCAGCCTCCATAGAAGCCCCACAAGCAAGCTTCCATCACTCATCGTGCATTATTGGTAAAGGTCCTCAACGAAGCCCACGTAGCACACGACATCTCAGTCGAGGGTTTTGAAGGCATTGTTAATCACATAACTACCAATAACTATCTCGCATTCGCGGAAGATGAGATTCCAGTTGAGGGGAGAGGGCACAACAAAGCTCTACATGTGTCTGTCAGATGCATGGACCATGTCGTCGCTAAGGTACTCATCGATAATGGTTCAAGTTTAAATGTGATGCCAAAGACCACCTTGGAGAAACTTCCTTTTAATGTGTCACGTCTAAAACTGAGTTCAATGGTAGTACGAGCTTTTGATGGTAGTCGGCGGGAGGTGATGGGGGAAATTGACATCCCCATTCAGATAGGGCCCCACACTTGCAATGTGGTTTTCCAAGTGATGGACATAAATCCCGCCTACAACTGCCTTTTGGGGAGGCCATGGATTCACGCGCTAGGAGTGGTCCCTTCGACACTTCACCAGAAATTGAAATTTGCGGTTGGTGGACTCTTGGTGATAGTATCAGGCGAAGAGGATATGTTGGTAAGCTGCCCCTCCTCGGCACCATATGTAGAGGCAGCGGAGGAATCATTGGAACAAGCTTTTCAATCCTTCGAGGTGGTAAGTTATGCCTCTATGGAAACAAGTCCATTGCTACCTTGTTTCTCTAATGCGGCCCTGATGGTGGCACGGGTAATGCTCAGGCACGGTTATGACCCCGGAATGGGTCTGGGCAAGGACAGCCACGGGAATGCCGATGTGGTTGACATCAGGGGTAACCCGCACAAATATGGGTTGGGGTATAAGCCCGGGAAACCTGGAAGAAGGAATGCACCATCAAGACTCCGGGCAGATAGGGCAAGGCCCGGTCATGTTAGCCAGTGTTTCACAAGTGCCGGGATAATGTTCGAGGAAGAGGAGGCGGCAATAGGAGAAGAGGCTCCACAAGATCCGCCGTGTTTCGTGCGTCCGTGCCATTACAATTTCCAACTGGGGAACTGGCACGTGATGAGCCAGTCAGAAGTCTATACCGCTGATTCAATGTAATTGGAGGCTATAGACTCCTTTCTCTTTTGTTTTGTGAAACCTACCTTATTAAATATTAAAGAGATCTTGTTTCATCTGTTCTTGCGATTCCACCTTTTCTCATATCATTTTTCATGTTTTTGTTTTTGTCTCAAATGGTATAGATGTGAGGATCGATCCTTTGAGGATCCTAACAACGAGGGTTTGATAATCGATTTTGACCGAGAAGTAAGTCAAACAATAAACGAAGAAGATGAAGGACATCCTTTCACCAAAGTTGGAGAGATTGATCGCTCAGGAAGAACGCGAAATGAAGCCTCACCAAGAGGAAACCGAACTGATAGACTTAGAGACCGGAGAGGGAAAGAAAGAAGTGAAAGTTGGAACCGGTATGACCACACCTATCCGCCAAGGTTTGGTAACCCTTCTGGAAGAATATCAAGACATCTTCACATGGTCGTACCAAGACATGCCAGGGCTAGACCTCGACATTGTGCAGCATAGGTTGCCATTGAATCTTGGGTCTTCCCCGGTTAAGCAAAAATTACGAAGGATGAGACCCGAAATGTCTTTGAAAATTAAAAAAGAAGAGAGAAAGCAGTTCGATGCGGGTTTCTTGGCTGTGGCTCGATACCTGGAGTGGGTAGCCAACATTGTCCCTGTCCCAAAAAAAGATGGCAAAGCGCGAATGTGCGTAGACTATCGGGATTTAAACCGAGCCAGTCCTAAAGACAATTTTCCCTTACCACACATTGATATACTAGTAGATAATACAGCTAAGTTCGCCCTTTTCTCATTTATGGACGGTTTCTCAGGGTATAACCAGATAAAAATGGCACTCGAAGATGTGGAGAAGACCACTTTCGTCACCCTATGGGGAACATTCTGCTACAAAGGGATGGCCTTCGGGCTAAAAAATGTTGGGGCAACCTATCAACGTGCCATGGTAGCTTTATTCCACGACATGATGCATAAAGAGATAGAAGGCTGTTTGGAAGGCTGCGGAAATACCAACTAAAACTAAACCCCGCAAAGTGCACCTTCGCGGTAAAGTCAGGAAAGTTGTTGGGTTTTATCGTGAGCCAGAAAGGGATAGAGATAGATCCCGAGAAAGTGAGGGCCATTCTTGAAATGCCAGAGCCACGCACGAAGAGGCAAGTTTGAGGTTTCCTGGGCAGGTTGAATTACATCGTGAGATTTATCTCGCAACTCACCCCTACCTACGGGCCCATCTTCAAACTATTGCGTAAAAACCAGGCGGTCCTGTGGAATAGCGACTGCCAAGAGGCCTTCGAAAAAATCAAACAGAGCCTCGCGAATCCCCCGGTGCTCATGCCACCTGTAACAGGAAGACCTCTTTTCTTGTACATGACAGTGTTAGACGAGTCTATGGGGTGCGTGTTGGGTCAGCACGATGACCCTGGGAAGAAGTAACAAGCCATTTACTATTTAAGCAAGAAGTTTACCACATGTGAGATGAATTACTCAATGTTGGAAAGGACGTGTTGCGCCTTGGTATGGGCGTCACATCGTCTTAGGCAGTACATGCTCAGTCATACCACTTGGCTTATTTCCAAAATGGATCCCGTGAAATACATTTTTGAGAAACCGGCCCTCACGGGACGAATCGCTAGGTGGCAGGTACTACTATCTGAATTTGATATTGTGTACGTCACCCAAAAGGCGATAAAGGGAAGCGCCTTGGCAGATTATTTGGCCCAACAGCCCCTCCAAGATTATCAGCCGATGCACCCTGAGTTCCCGGATGAAAACATCATGGCCCTATTCGAAGAGAAGCGGACGCACGAGGATATAGACAAATGGATTGTTTGTTTCGATGGGGCATCTAATGCTTTGGGACATGGAGTAGGGGCAGTCCTTGTATCCCCAGATGATCAATGTATCCCTTTCACGGCCAAGCTGGGTTTCGATTGCACCAACGGTATGGCCGAATATGAAGCATGCGCCCTTACAATTCAAGCTGCCATTGATTTTGATGTAAAGATACTCAAAGTGTATGGAGACTCGGCTTTGGTAATACGTCGGTTGAGAGGAGAATGGGAAATTAGGGATCAAAAATTGATACTCTATCAAACTTATATCTTGAAGTTAGCCGAATTCTTTGACGACATTTCTTTCCACCACATACCTCAGGAAGAGAACCAAATGGCCGATGCATTGGCCACCTTGGCATCCATGTTTCAACTTGCCCCACATGGGGATTTTCCGTACATTGAATTTAGATCTCGGGGCAAGCGGGCACATTGTTGTGCGATAAAGGAAGAGCAAGATTGAAAATCGTGGTATTTCGACATCAAACAGTATGTCGAGAACAAAGAATATCCATCAGGGATTTTCGACAATGACAAAAGAACGTTAAGGAGATTGGCTACTGGTTTCTTTGTGAGTGGTACCGTTCTGTACAAACGAAACCATGGCATGACTCTCCTGCGATGCATAGATGCCAAAGAGGCAAACTACATGATTGAGGAAGTCCATGAGGGTTCATTTGGGACACATGCCAATGGGCATGCTATGGCCAGGAAGATCCTTAGAGCAGGTTATTACTGGCTCACTATGGAAAGCGATTGCTGCACCCATGTAAGGAAATGCCATAAATGTCAAGTGTTCGCAGACAATGTCAATGTTCCGCCACATCCTCTGAATGTCATGTCCACCCCTTGGCCTTTTTCCATGTGGGGGATAGATGTCATAGGGGCCATCGAACCCAAGGCTTCAAACAGTCATCGCTTCATTCTCATGGCGATAGATTATTTCACCAAATGGGTCAAAGCGGCTTCCTATACCAATGTCACGAGGAGTGTGGTGGTCAGATTCATAAAGACGGAACTGATTTGTCGATACTGACTCCCTAGGAAAATCATTACTGACAATGACACCAATCTGAATAACAAAATGAGGCAGGAAATGTGCGAGGATTTCAAAATCCAGCATCATAACTCCACCCCCTACCGGCCGAAGATGAACGGGGCTGTGGAGGCTGCAAATAAAAATATTAAGAAAATTATTCAGAAGATGACAGTGTCGTACAAAGATTGGCATGAGATGTTGCCTTTTGCCCTGCATGGATATCGAACCTCGGTACAAACTTCTACTGGGGCAACGCCGTACTCCTTGGTTTATGGGATGGAAGCGGTACTCCCATTTGAGGTAGAGGTCCCTTCCCAGAAGATACTAGTGGAATCGGGCCTAGAAGATTCAGAGTGGGCTCAAACACACTACGACCAACTCAACCTTATTGAAGGTAAGCGTTTGACAGCCATGAGCCATGGGCGCCTGTATCAACAAAGGATAAAGAACGCGTTCGACAAGAAGGTGCGCCCCCGCAAGTTCAACGAGGGGGACCTTGTACTGAAAAAGATATCCCACGCTGTTAAAGATAATCGAGGGAAGTGGGCACCGAACTACGAAGGGCCTTTCGTTGTGAAAAGGGCTTTTTCTGGAGGGGCTTTGGTGCTCACCGACATGGATGGCAAGGAGCTACCCTCACCTGTGAACTCCGATGTTGTCAAGTGATACTACGCTTAGGATCTGGGGCAATTGCGGAAATCACTGCAGGTTCTTTTATTTTTGTGTGTTCTTCTTGGTTTCCCCTTGGGATTCCTGTCCGCTATAATTTTCTCGTCACAGTTTTTTAAAAGAAGAGAACATGGGTTTGAGGCTTCAGTCTTCACTTTGGTTTTAAACCATGTGCAGTTTGTGATAACCTGAGCCTTTTCGCTCAGTTCATGGGGTGCCCCAAGCGCTTAATTAAAACTGAACCTGACCAGCATTCACTAAAAAAGATTTTTGCATTTGAAAAAAGTTCATGCATATGCATACACATGCATATTTTGTGATAACCGGGGCAGGATCGTCTTAGGCAGTGGTCAGATGTCGGGGCGAAGCTGAAGGCAGAAACCAATCAAGGTAAAATGGTAACGCGGCCACTGTTTGCCACACAATGTCGTTTCCTATTTTCAGGTACTTAGGGACGGGCGCAAGTAGAGGCTAGGGTCACGACCGATAGATCGTCGTCCCTTGCCCAGCTCTGGACAAACGAAAAGCGCCGTTGCCAGGCAACCTAGTATCCTTTAAACACCCAGTAATTATTACTGTTGTGTCTTTAAAGTAAATATTGGATGCCTAATCTACCCTGAGGGGGTTCGAGTAAGCGAACGCCGACCCATAGAAAGCCTTACTTATTTCCTCCCCAAAAAAAAATGCAGGTTAGCTCGCCTGGGCGAGCAACCCCTACACGAAGAGGGTTAAAAAAGGGAGAGGGGGAAGGTTTCTGCAAACAAAAACTCTCTCCCCTCATTCAAAAACAAAGGCTCATGGGATTCACGAGTTTTGCAGCCCTTAGGTCACCATTTTTCGCGTTTTTGATTCCATTTTGCTCTATTATTCATCTCGAACAAGGAAGTACCTCATTCTTCGACTCTCTAGCTTTTCATTGATGTATTTTGGTGCTCTAAGTTGCATGTATTTTCACAAAAATGTGAGGGATTTATCCTTGGTTTGTTTCTTGTTTTTGTTGAATTGAGGGGTTGTAGGGGATGGCCATAGGCCTATGGTGCATTATGAGATAATAGGGCATGCCACATTGCCCCCATTCCCTTGATTTTCATGCTTAAACATGCGCCCACCAAGTGTTCGGTGAAATGCCTCAATGGCATTTCCACATGATTTTGTGAAACTTAGCTTGTGAAACAAATTGTGCACATATAACTGCCATTGTGAGTGTGTGGGCAGTTTTGTAGAAGCTAGACTAAAGTGCCAAAATCATGAATTACGCCTAGGAATCTAAGTTTTTGGTTTTGAATGTAAAATATTCATGAATATTAGAACATGTTTGAGAAGTTTTTTACTAGAATTTGAACTTGCTGCCTCATGAGAAATACCTTGTGCCTAGGTAGCATGAAAAATACCTTTCAATAGTATGTATATATGTGAATATATAGCATGAAAAAAACCTTTCATTCGTATGTATATATGTGAATATATAGCATGTAATACCTTGCAAAGTGTGTGAATATATAGCATGAAAATGCCTTATAAAGTGTGTGAATATATAGCAAAAAATGCCTTTCAAAATTTGTATATGTTGGATAGGTAGCGTAAAAATGCCTTTCAAAATATGTATATTTGTGAGTAGGTAGCATAAGGAGCCTTTCAAAAAATGTGCATATATGTGGGATGTAGCATGAAAAGGCTTGTTAAAAACATACATGGATGTGTGTCATAAAATGCCTTTCACCAAAAAAAAATTTATGTGTGCGTGTGTAAATGCATGTATATAGATATGTGTCATAAAATAGCACATGCCCAAATGTGATTATTTTGTAAAGCGCATGTTGACACTCGCGCCATATAAGTGTTGTTTGGCTCTTGTTCGTAATGATTGGTATTTTCTTGTAAACTAACTTTCCAAATGTTTGTCCTCGTAGGAAATGGCTTCGAAAAAGCTTTTTGCGAAGAGATCTAAGAGGGACGCCGCGGCTGAAGGGACCAGTGCTGCCCCCGAGTTTGATAGCCACCATTTCAGGAGCGCCGAGCACCAGCAGCGCTTCGAGGCCATCAAAGGATGGTTGTTCCACCGAGAGAGACGCGTCCAACTCAGGGACGATGAGTACACCGATTTTCAGGAGGAGATAGCTCGCAGACATTGGACGTCGTTGGCTACTCACATGGCTAAGTTTGACCCTGAGGTAGTCCTGGAGTTTTACGCTAATGCTTGGCCTCCAGAGGAGGGAGTGTGGGACATGCGTTCATGGTTGAGGGGTCAGTGGATTCCTTTTGACGTAGATGCCTTTAGCCAATTCCTAGGTGACCCGCTAGTGTTGGAGGAAGGCCAGGAGTGCGAGTTCGGTCAGAGGAGGAACACGGCTGACGGGTTCGACGAGGAGGTCATTGCTCAGCTATTGTGTACATCGGGGAAGGATTTCGCCCGGACCGCTGCCAGGAGGCGGGTGCAGATCATGCGCACCAGCATGACCACCTTGACCCAGATGTGGATGACGTTGCTACTTAGCAATGTCTTGCCTAGTGATCATAACTACGATCTCCCTCTGCCGAAGTGTCAGCTGGTGTATGCCATCCTGACACGGATGAGTGCTCACGTGGCTCAGCTGATTGCTGACGCCATCTATTTATTTGCAGGAATGCCACCCACCAGGCACCCTCTAGACCCGGATAAGTCTAACAGGGCCCTGGGGTTTCCAGCATTGATCATGGGCCTCTGCCAGTCATTTGGGGTTCCCGTCACACCTAGTAAGGTGATCCGACCGTCGATCACCCGGGCCTTCATTGAGAAGTATTGCACGCCTAGGCAGCTGCAGGGTGATGCACCACAGGCTGCAGACGTACCGCCACAACCTCATCAGGCTGATCCTGCTAGGTCATTAGGCATGGACAGGTATCTACAGCACTTGGTTCGCCAGCAGGCGGCCAACCAACGGGGGCAGGTGCAGATACATGAGTGTCTCTACCAGCTCAACCTTAGTCAGCAGGGCCAGGGTTTCGTTCCTTTTGCATGCCCTACTCCAGATCAGTTTAGGGTTGAGGTTGCATGGCCCGAGGCCTAGGCAGGGGAGGAGCCTGCAGGATCCCTGGGCGATGCAGAGGGGACCCGCATGGATGAGGAGATGACGGATTTGCTCGATTTCTTGGGAGGGAGCGGAGCCACATGACCATGGGATCCCCAGATTCATATTCTTTTTTATGTTTCATCCTTTATCATTTACATGTTATTTTATTTCTGACTTAAGGGACTAACGTTTGTTTATGATGTTTCATTGTCATTTGTTTTGTGCATACATTTTGTTTGGACTGTTGCGTTAGTGCTTACTTCGTTATTGTCGATAATGTTTGTTGAAATTCCGGAACCGTGTAGACTTTTCATTTAGGAACGTCGTCCTAAAATAAAACAAACAAACATCATGATAACACCAAGAATAGAAAAAGAAAGAGGCGTTGTGAACAAAATGTCATATCTGTATATAAAGAAAAGAAAAGAGTTTTTGTATATAAAAAGTGTATGAAAAGATTTTGTGTGTATAAATAATGTGTGAAAAGAAATTCTTGTGTGTGAGCAATGAGTGTATATAAAGAAAATTTTTGTATAAACAATGAGTGTATGTTGAAAAAAGAAGAAGAAATCTTTGAAAAGGAATAGAGGTTTTATATAGACCATGTTGATATAAAGAGAAAGAGTTTTTAATGCGTGTGTATACAGAAAAAGCTTTTCGTGTATAGGAATGTAGGTGTACAGAGAAAAAGCTTTCTCATAGATAGCGATGGATGTATAGTTTTTGCAAACATGCATAAGAAAAATGAAACAAAAAGGAAAGAGAAAGAAAGACCTCGAAGGTCAGCATGTTATGGTCATAGGAAGCACAAATCATTCGTAGAGAGCAAACATATCTTTTGGAAACAAGAAACTGACGCTAAGAGTTTATTTTCCAAAATAACCGAGATAAGAATGGATGGATTCGTTGAACCAATGAAAGAACATAATTTGGAAACATTGGGTCTACTTGCATAAATCCCGAGCCTTAGTATCACAATGCCATAAACTGGATGCTTGAGTACCCACCTAGCTGTATGCATGACTAATTTTGCACGTTGTTTCCAAATTATCATTGTTACGCGTGCCTCGTGGAAATAATATGGGAGTTTAAACCCGAAAATGACACCCTGACACATGAATTTGTTTTGCCCCAAATATCAAAATCGGGCACGCACAATGAAAAGATCATGTTGAGACACAACCTTAAAGCTACTTTGAACCTTGGCCCATGAAGAAAATCCTCATCCTTTCCCCCGAAGAGGAGGACAGCAGAATCTCCTCAAGGGAGAGCGAATAACGAATGCTAAAACTCGAATTCCCAATCAAAGATCAAAAAAGGAGGAGAGAAAGAAATGAAAAGAAAGAAAAGAAAAGGAAAAGAAGGATTCCCGATCGAAGATCGGAAGAAAGTAAAAAGGAAAGGATCGGAGGAAAACAGAATAATTCTCGATCAATAAAGGAGACTAGGAAAGAGAACAAAAGATCTTCGGACCAAATAAATTTTCGGCGAGGTAAATGACCGCCGACAAAGGGAAAACCCATTTTGAAGTGGTTCTTCCTTTGGGATTGCCATTCAAGGTCACTCTCAACTGGCGATGTCCCGCCCCACATAAACAAAGAGGAAAAGACCGAAACACCCAGCTTCCTCTCCAAAAACACCACCCTTGAGAAAATCCTATTGATCCGTGATCGCGGATGTAATGTTTTGTTTCGATAGGAAATCATGTGCAAAATAAAGTCATGGTGCAACTATGGTTTGGAATTAGGGTAAAACCCTTACCTGTGTGATTTTTTTATATGCCATGAGTAATTTTATTCCCAGTTTCGGTTTGACCCGACGTTTCCCCTGAATGTTCATTTAAAAGCTAAACGTTGACATCCTACCCTTCATTTTCGGTTACAAGGAAAACTATTTTGGCATATGCATATTGTTTCTCTAAAAATATGGTGCTCTTGTGAATGATTTATTTTTCCTTGCTAAAGCATGTTTTCCTTTTAGGTGAAAGAACCCGGTGGACCATTTGGCCCCACCATCAAATCTCATTCGGAGCCCCATGAATTGATTGTCATTCATGCATCCTCCACCATCGAGTTCGGAGCCCCACGAATTGATTGCCTAGCGTTGTTCATGCATCCTCCACCATCAAATCTTAGTCGGAGCCCCATGAATTGATTGCCATTCATGCATCCTCCACCATCAAGTCCGGAGCCCCACGAATTGATTGCCTAGCGCTGTTCGTGCATCCTCCACCATCAAATCTTGTTCGGAGCCCCATGAATTGATTGCCATTCATGCATCCTCCACCATTGAGTCCGAAGCCCCACAAATTGATTGCCTAGCGCTGTTCGTGCATCCTCCACCATCAAATCTTAGTCGGAGCCCCATGAATTGATTGTCATTCATGCATCCTCCACCATCGAGTCTGGAGCCCTGCGAATTGATTGCCTAGCGTTGTTCGTGCATCCTCCACCATCAAATCTTAGTCGGAGCCCCATTAATTGATTTCCATTCATGCATCCTCCACCATCGAGTTCGGAGCCCCACGAATTGATTGCCTAGCACTGTTCGTGCATCCTCCACCATCAAATCTTGTTCGGAGCCCCATGAATTAATTGCCATTCATGCATCCTCCACCATCGAGTCCGGAGCCCAACGAATTGATTGCCTAGCGTTGTTCCTGCATCCTCCACCATCAAATCTTAGTCGGAGCCCCATGAATTGATTGTCATTCATGCATCCTCCACCATCGAGTCCGGAGCCTCACGAATTGATTGCCTAGCGTTGTTTGTACATCCTCCATCATCTTATTCGGAGCCCCATGAATTGATTGTCATTCATGCATCCTCCGTTATCAAGTACGGAGCCTCCGATGAGGGGAAAATATGGTTTTTTGTTATTTTCCCAATCGGTTCCTTCACCATACATGTGTATAAGTATACATTATGTTATTTTTGTTTGTTTGTTTGTTTTGTTTTGTGTTGTGCAGAGAAAGGAGAAGGAGAGACGGGAGTCACTTATTTCAAATCGTTTTGGGTTGGAACTATTGTGATTGAGATCAATTAAATCCCCATGATGGGCAAAGGATGGACTTCAGGAGTCATCATAGATTAATTACGGAAAGGGCTAAGACGGACAAAATCAGTGTTTTATCTTTGCTTTCCTCCTATCTCTGATAAAAGGTAAGTAAAGAGGGGCAACTGTCATACCCTAATTTCGTTCGGGGACCATTGTTTGATGGCATGCAACCTTTGCTTGATCGCTTCGAGCTACTTGGCACCCATTGTTGCACGATACATGAAGTTCCATAACGTGCCAGAAGTCAAAAGAGAGCATTGTTGCACGATCCGTGAAGTTTCGTAACATGTCAAAAATCAGAAGGAAGCATTGTTACGCAATCCGTGAGGTTCCGTAACATTCCGAAAGCCAAAAAAGGGATGATTACGTAATCCGTAAGATTATGGAAGGAAAACAAGTATCGTCACGGAATTCGTAAAGTTCCGTAACGTTACGGAAAAAGAATTAGCAAAAAAAGGTAGGGGGTGTATTTTGTAAACATGGGGGTGCAAATAGCAACCAGGCCCACTTGGGCCTTCCAGGAAGTTCCTCCAGAAGGCGGTGCCTTCTGGAGGAAGCAACCTAGCTTGCCTGGGCGAGTTGGGTGGCAAGCTTCTCCCTCTTTTTCCTGTAAATAGGGAGAGGAGGGAAGAACAAAAACGTTCAACCCTCCTCGTATCTGAGGATCACTTGAAATTAGTGAAAAAAATCATTTCCGTGAAGAAAATCCAAGCCGAGGCGCTTCCGTAACGTGCTCGAAACGTTTCCGTGCTTGATTTCGTGAAGATTTTTCGTCATATTTCATTCGTTCTTCGGTCTTCAACCGGTAAGTTCCCGAAATCGAACTTTTCAATTCATTCTATGTACCCTTGGTGGTCCCCACTTGTTTCGCGTACTTTTATTTTCATTTCATTTACTTTCTGTACCCCCTTTTGACGTGCTTTAGTCATTTATTTAAGTCATTTTTTCGCCTAATCAAAAAATAAAATAAATTTTCACTGATAATTTGAATTGTAACATCTGTTAATTCCTGTTAAAATGAAATCCGACCGTTCGGTCATGCCGTAATCACGTTGGAAACCAAAAAAGAGGTAAAATAATAATATAATAATCAAAAAATATCTTTTAGTAAAATAAAAACAAAAAAAAAATCAATCGGACGTTTCTTTTTGGGATTTTTCTTTCTTAATTGAATTGACTAATAACTAAAGTGAAACTAAGGCTAAAATCAACTCACAAAATCAAGCTTTGTCCGCAAAAATCACTGAAAAAACGTTTTAAGGTCCAACGCCTTAAACGGTCCTCTTTGCTTTTTTATCGGTTAACATGGATCGTTCGAAAGCGTAAAATCAACACATCACTGGCTTTTGAAAGAACTACGTAGGTCTGATTTCCTCTTCGATGGAGGGTATGTAGGAGCAAGAGCCCCACTTTTGTCTACCTCAAAAATAAAAAATAAAAAGAAATAAAAGTTTAGATACATAATTTCACACAATTCTAATCTAAGGCTGTTGTCCTTTGGGACAAACGTGAGAGGTGATAATACCTTCCTCAAACGTAAAGATAACTCCCGAATCTAGAATATTCTTCATGATCGGTTTCCTTTGGTTTTTTTAACTTTTTCCTTTCAGTAAACGTTGGTGGCGACTCCGCGCATTTTCCTCCTATGGAAGACGCACTCGTGAGCCTCGCCTCGCTCACCCGCAAAAGGGTAGGTTGCGACACTAGCAGTGTATATAAACACAAAAGAAATATTGTACTGAAACCATAATCATAATAATAATAAACCAAAAAGCAAAAAAGTTTCATTAGGAATTTAGAATTCTTGTGACTGGTCCTGAGTGTCCTTTGTCTGAACATCCTCCTCATCTGTTAGATGAAGTACTGGAGTAGCTGGAGGAGAAGTGTCCATAGCCAAGACTGGTGTGGTTGGGTCCTCTGGTATCTCTAAAATAGGAGTGGAGGGGTCTGCTATACGCTGAGGTAAGGGTAGGTTCACCACTGGTGCATGAGGCTCTGAAGTGGCCTCAAGGGATCTCTCAGGAGTGGTAGCGGCTACCTATCCCACCTGTGTCTCACCTGCCTCCTCCCGTATAACAAATGGCTCTGGGATGGTCGCCTCAGATGACTCATCCTCCACATGCTGCAGTACCTGGGCTGTGGGACCTTCATCTTCCCTGTGAAGAGAAGGTTGGGTCCCGGGCCAGGCTACCATCCGCCTGAACTGCTCAACTGAAGGAATAGATCTTGGAGGCACCACCATCTGTAAACTCTATAATAAAATTATCTGTCCCTGATGAATGCTCTAAAGCATGGCTTCAAAGTGCTGAGAATCTGTCTAAGCTGGGACAAAAGGAGCTGCTGAAGTGGATGCTGGAGTAGGAGCTGCAGAAGTGGAAGGAAGCTCAGCTGGCCTTTCCCTCGCCCTCTTAGCCCCTTGGATAGAAACTGTTAGATCCTCGGGATTGCAACAGTTCTTCTTGATGTTGGCCAAGTTAATGACCGGGCTAAGGCACTCAAAAGTAAGGCTATCAAAGACAACCCCTCTGGCTCTAAATAATGCGGTGATCAGAGCAGGAAACCCAAGTCTAGAAGTGTTAGACTGGGCTATAAAAGTCATCTAGCCAGAAATAAGAGCTCCTATGTTCATGTCCATGTGAGAGACTAGGTCAAAGATCAGCCAAGCTGTATCCACTGTCAGATCTGAGGTATGTGATGTGGGGGCCAGGTTGGAGTATGAGAGAACACTCCACACCTGAGCTAGAGTAGTCAAATCCTTCCTGAGAATCTTCCCAAGATAGCCCTCAGTGTTCAAGATGAACCCTCTGCCTGGTATGCATAAGGCAACCTTAATTTCTCTGTAATCTGTGGGCAACCTGCAGTATCTGGAGTATATTGGTAAATTTTCACCTTCTGCCAATACCACAGGTGTCTCCAAGAATGTGTTGAGACTGTCAGCATCAATCTTCACTAAATGGCCTCTAACTCTATAGTGCTTTGGTGAAGGTCCCTTAGAGCTGTATAAGTTTGCATAGAAATCTTTCACCAAAGCCAAGTCTATGCTCCCATCAACCAAATTGGTGAGCCATTTATGGAAATTACGCCTCTTCAATTCAGTTTTAAAATCATCTAGCTCAGTGTGATAGAGCTCTACCTTCCTCTCAGGCAAGATGTTTCTCCCCAAGACATTATCTGTGTACCGGTTCCAAGCATCTAAGGAGGAAAATCTCCTTGTATCATATTGTGTTGTGGGTCTTGAACCAATACTTTTGTGTTTCCTAGAAGCCATCTGTATATAAAGGAACCAAATAGTTAAACAGGATACAAGTTGTTTAAATTCAAAAACTGAAAAAGGTACTGGCGGCTTAGCGAGACATGGTCCGCTTAGCTGGCCTTCACAAAAAACACACTGCCGCTCAGTGATAGGTGTGGCCACTTAGCGAAAGTTGCAGAACTTCAGCTTCTTCATAATTGGCTTAGTTGGCGAGTGCCCGCTAAGCCTAATGGCTACTGCAAGGATTTGCGCTAAGCTCCTAAATGGCTGCGCTTAGCGGCAATCATACAATCAAAAAAATACACTAAGTATGGGAACTTAGCGAGCGGGGCTCGCTTAGCTCGATGGATGCTGCGATGAAATGAGCTTAGCTTAGGAAAGCTTGGCTTAGCACGCGGTTATCAACAAAAAATTGACTAAGTTACCTGGGCTTAGCGATTCAGCCTCCCTTAGCCACAGGCATCTCAGCAAATGGATGAGTGTTCATCCTTAAAAGATGAACTCGCTTAGCGCGGTAAGCGCGCTTAGCGAGTTCTTCAAAGAACACCTATATTCAATGAGTACTAATGAACTCGCTTAGCGCAAAATGCTCGCCTAGCGAGTTCATCGCGTTTTCCAGAAAATGCAGAAAACACAGTTCATTTTCTTGCACTTTTCAAGCCTCTAAAAGGCATATCAGACATGCAATGTTCCCAAAATAATCAATACCATACAACGTATATAAAGGTCCTAATCTTAAACTATTTCTAAAAAAGCATTAAAACCCTAAAAATCTAAAGCTAAATGTGAGGTTTTCTACCCTAAAGTTCAGACAAGAAAAAGAGAAAAGGGAGTAAGGAACTTACTTGTATCGTTGACGCTTTGTGATTGGAAGTAGATAATGCAAAAAGAAAGCACAGATGCAAAATGTCCAAAATTTTGGAGAGAGAGAATGCAGAGAAGAAGCTTGCGAAATCTGGCAATTGTGAGTGTAACTGCCGTTACACTTACTTAAGCAGTTTTCGACACTGTCGCTTAGCAAAACGCTGCGCTAAGCGAGCTAGAGAGACGTTTGGTTTCTCAGCGAGGCTCGCTTAGCAGATCTGCATGCTTAGCCGATGTTTCAAATTCAAAATCTTTTTTTTTTGGTTCACAAAAGGCTTGGCTTAGTGCTCGGATAAAACTGCTTAGGGAGTTATGCAGATAAAAAAACCTGCAACTCTTGCTAAGTCGGGCTCTGTGTCGGCTTAGCTAAAATGATGCATTTTAAGTACAAAGGAGAGACCACTTAGCTGATAATGAATCGCTTAGCGCTTACATTACCGCAAGGAATTCAGCTTAGCCACCATGATTGGCGCTTAGCTCCATGAACCCCAGTACTGGTGACAAAGGTTGGCTTAGCGAGAGGGTGAAAATGAGCACTTCAAAACTTGCCTAATTATCCTGAAATTGAGAGAAAATGATTATTAAATACACAAAATGGGAGTACTACGTATTTATTACCTATCTTTAACAAAAAGTAATTATAACACTACAAAATAACCATAAATTGGAGGAGTTTGATACAATTTATACAAGTTTCATACATAAAAGTTAGTCATATTCACTGACTAACAATTAGTAGAACTGTGTTTCTATGGATAACCACTCGGGTATCTCCGCCTGCCACCTGACTTCATGGGTCGGGATTAATAGAAAGGGTTTGTACGGATAACCACTCGGGGTATCTCCGTCTTCCACCTGACTTCACGGGTCGGGATTAACAGAAAGGGTTTGTACGAATAACCACTTGGGGTATCTCCGCCTGCCACCAGACTCTCAAGTCGAGATTAGTAGAACTGTGTTTGTACGGATAACCACTCAGGTATCTCTGCCTGCCACCGGACTTTATGGGTCGGGATTAACAGATGTTGTCTTCTGCGGATAACCACTCGGGGTATCTCTGCCTGCCACCTGACTTCTTGGGTCAGGATTAGCAGATGTTCTGCTTTTACAAACAATCACTTGGGTATGTCCGCTTGCCACCTAACTTCACGGGTCAGGATTAGCATAACTGTGTTTGTACGGATACCCACTCGGGTATCTCTCCCTGCCACCTGACTTCAAAGGTCGGGATTAGTAGAACTGTGTTTGTACGGATAACCACTCGGGTATCTCCGCCTGCCACCTGACTTTATGGGTCGGGATTAACAGATGTTGTCTTGTGCGGATAACCACTCAGGGTATCTCCGCCTGCCACCTGACTCTCAGGTCGGGATTAACAGAAATGGGTTTTGAGACTAAAAAGTCTCGACCGGAAGATGCTACCATCTCCAGAAAGGGTGCTGATGACCACATTGGTCTCTACTTGTCAATCGGACTTGGGGTCTCCAAATGATGAGGTGCAGATAATCGTAAGGTGTTTCCGCATGCAACCGGACTCACAAGTCACGATAGCAAATGATGGGGTGGTCGACAAAAGCAGGGCTTTTGCTCCTACATATCCTCAATTTGTGATGAGGAACTTAGACCTACGTAGTTCTTGCAAGCGGCGTGAGACTAAAATAGTCTCAGCGTTCATTCACTAAAATGCTAACATGCTTTAGTAAAGAAACAAAAACCTCGAACTGATCAGAGCAACATATAATTTTTGGAGAAAAACAATGTGTCTATTGGGGAAGGAGAGTACGCTGATAAAATTTTCCCATAACCACAAATGAGATTTTGGATGTTAGCGTTTCGTTTCTAAACGACCATTTAGAGGAAACACCGGGTCCAACCGAAATAGAAAGAAACCACTTAAAGTGTATCAATCTCACACAAGCAAGTGTTTTATCCTAATTCTGAACCATAGATATGTCATGACTTGATTTTGCAAATCATTTCCTATCAAATCAAAGATTACATGCGTGATCATGGATCAATAGGATTTTTTTGGGAATAGTTTTGTTGGTGGGAAATTTGGCTCTGAGCGTTTGGGCATTTTCCTTTTCTGTTTTTGTTTAGTGCGAGGCATGAAAGTCGCCAGCGCACAGGATTTTGGTTGGCGATCAAAGGGAGAGGACCACTTCAAGTTGTGGTTTCCTTTCTTTTCTTGTTTGCTTGTGACAATTCTATATTGTTCAGATATTGTCTGGTCCAAAGACCTTTCTGTATATTTCTTTTGTTTTCTTCCGATCTTTGATCGGAAATTTTTCCTTCTTTTTTGCTTTCTTCCAATCTTTGAATAGGAATTTTCTTTTGTTGCTTTCTTTCGATCTTTGATCTGGAACTTTCTTCTTCTTTTGTTTTCTTCCGATCTTTGATCGGGAACTTCTTTTTCTTTTTTCTGTTTTCTTTCGAGGGCGAGGATGGACATTCTCACCCTAGGTCAAGGTTTATGGTGAGTTGGGATTTTGGCTCAAGGCTTGTAGAACGGCTGGACATGATATATGCCAGGGCGTTGGTTTGGCCAGCGGTTCAGGGTTAAAGAGATGTCTCACATTATTTCAATGACACACATGCAACAATGATGAATTGGAAATTTTATGAAAAACTGGTCATGCATGCACCCATGTGGACACTCAAGCGTCAAGTTTTTATGGTCATGTGACACTAGGGCTCAGGATTCATTTTCCTTATTTAAGTCAACCTAGTGTTTCCAAAACATTTTCTTTTATCAATTCATGCATTCATCCGAGTCCATTTTGGGCATTCGGGAAAATTTTCACATCATTCACCCTTCAAGTGCATACACATTTTTTTCACCAAAAACTGGTGTTATGATCAGTGAATATTTTTTCAAAGAAAAGCTGGCAGTTATTTCTTTTCAAAAGCATGTTGGCTTTTCAGCCGAAAGATATATTTTTTGTTCTTGTTTGTTTTTGTTTTTTTTTTTTGTCAAAAGATTAAAAACAACTTGTAACCTGGGCACAGTTGATGCCCGAGATCACATTTTTTTAAAAAAGGTGTGCGAACGAAAATGCACAAGACCTACACATTTTTTGTGTTTCATACAAATCATCGTAAAGTTAGTACGACCATATGCCCAAAGCAATAAATTACTCACAATGCGACAAATAATTGCTTGTTCAGTTTAATCACAATAGACACAATAATTGGAAGCAGATAATGTCAAATAAAAAAATAACTGAAAGCAATAATGAAGGATAAATCACAAGTTTGGCGATTCCGGTCGTATGGCTCCACCTCCTCCAAGGAAATCCGAAAATTCATCATCCCTCGGCTGCCCCTGTCTTTGTCTGAGGAATGACCGTCCCTCGATGGCCTCGAAACGCTACTGATGTTCCACACTCTGGAATTGGTGTTTTTCGAAGCCTGTGTCGGCTTGTGGGGCTGCACTGGAACTCTCTTCAATGGTGCCCTTCCTGGACCTCTTCACGGGGAGCTTCTTCGCAGCCAATTCTAGGTTGCCTCCTAGTTGCACTTCTTTAATGTCTTGAGTCAGATGCGTGATGACTTGTCGGTCACGGGCCTAGTACTTTCACTTACCTTTGGCTTTGGACTTGGTCGCCTGCTGGTCGGCCACGTGTCGTAGGCTACGCTTCAGCCTTTGAAGATGAGCTGAGGTGGACTCCGGAGGTGGTGGCGGTGCGTCTGTTGCCCGCTGCTGGCCGCCCTCAGGCGGTTGTGGTGCCTCGCCCTGTGCCTGCCTAGGGGCGTAGTACTTCTCGATGAAAGCCTGGTTAATGGGGGCCTGATGATCAGAGCTGGGAACCCTAGGGCCCTGTTGGACTTCTCCGGGTCCATGGGACTCCTCATAGGGGGCGCGATCCCTGCAAATAGTAGATGGCATCAGAAATCAGTCGAGCCACATGCATACTTACCTATGTCGTGACGACACAGACCAACTAATACTTCCACAGGGGGAGATCGGCATTATGGTCGCTGGGCAGAATGTTGCTAAGTAGCAACGTCATCCCTATCTATGTAAGAGTGGTCATGTTAGTGCGCATGATCCGCACTCGTCTCCTTGCGATGGTCTGAGCAACATCTTGCCCTGATATGCATAGTAGTTGTGTGATAGCCTCCTCGTCAAAGCTGGAGACCTTCCTCTTCCTCTGGTTATGCTCGCACATTTGGCCCTCCTCCAAGATCAGGGGGGTGGCCCAGGAACTGATAAAAGGAAACTACCGGCCCCTCACCCGAGAGCGCAACTCTTGGTTAAGCATTAAGGGCAGAGGACCTTGAGTTCCCTAAAGGCGCGGATGTGGAGCCCTCTGAAAGTGAGGACGTGTAGCCCTCTTAAGGCAAGGGCGTGCAGTCCTCTAAAGGCAAGGACGTGTAGCCTGCTGAAGGCGAGGACATAAAGCCCTCTGAAGGTGAGGACGTGCAGTCCCTTGAAGGTGAGGACCTGCAGTCCTCTGAAGGCGAGGATGTGAAGCCCTGTGAAGGCGAGGATGTGCAGTCCTCTGAAGGTGAGGGCGTCCAGACCTCTGAAGGCGAGGACGTGCAGCTTTCTGAAGGCAAGGACGTGCAGTCCTCTGAAGGTGAGGACGTGTAGCCCTCTGAAGGCGAGGACGTGCAACCCTCTAAAGGCAAGGACGTGCAACCCTCTTAAGGTGAGGACGTGCAGTCCTCTGAAGGCGAGGACATGCAGTCCCTTGAAGGCGAGGACGTGCGGTCCTCTGAAAGCGAGGACGTGAAGCCCTCTGAGGCGAGGACGTGCAGTCCTCTGAAGGTGAGGGCATGTAGCCATTTGAAGGCAAGGGCGTGCAGCCCTCTGAAGGCGAGGGCGTGTAGCCCTCTGAAGACGAGGGCGTGTGGCCCTCTAAAGGCAAGGGTGTGTAGCCCTCTAAAGGCGATGGCTTGTAGCCTTCTGAAGGCGAGGAAGTGCAGCCCTCTTAAGGCGAGGACATGTAGTCCTCTGAAGTCGAGGGAGTGCAGCCCTCTGAAGGCGAGGGTGTGTAGCCCTCTAAAGGCAATAGGTACCAGTACCCAAGGGTCCACCCTTATGAGAAAGCAAGAGATTGACTCATCGAGAGGGTCGATCATCCCAAATTCAAAAGATTGGACATTAGAGGTAGGAAATCTATGCAGTTAACATGATTTTTAGGGATGCAGATGCATGCAACCTTTGTCTTGAAATGCGGTAAATGCAGACTTCGTATGCAACAATGCAATGTCATGGAAAGTTGTACAATGTTCATGACATTCTTTCCCTATTTTGTGATTTTGATTTCATTTTTGAAAGAGGTGATAATTCATGCAACCTCATCCTATCTTTTGCAAATCTCTTCAGGAACTCCCTCAGAGTGTATGTCCTATTTGGTTTACTCACTTGACAATTTTGGAGTGACGACAATGGAGCCGTTTAATCAATTCATCAAAATCCCAAGGTTTGTTCCCCTCTTTTTCATTTAAAAACATTGATGGGTGAGAACTTTTTATCTGCCCCTAGGTTCGCTTGAGGCTCATGCACGGTGCCCCTCATTGCCCCAGTGTAGGGCTTTGAGGCATCAATCGTTGTCTTTTGTCATGACCTTGTAGCAAGGAACCTATTGGGCGAGAATTTCTGATTTGCCCCTAGGTTTGCTTGAGGTTTATGCATGGTGCCTTTCATTGCCCCAATGTAGGGCTTTGAGGTATCCATCGTTGTCTTGTTTTCACCACCTTGTAGCAAGGAAGAATGAAAGAAGCGGTTGATTCACGCAAAAAGAATTTTTCAAGGACGAGAAACAGTTGAAGGACTTTTCAGTTGACGGATTAAGCAAATGACTCCTATTCTTGATAACTTACTTCTCTCTCAAAGAGACAAACTTTCAGGAATGATAAAATTAGGTCACATGAATGTCTATATTTTTACTTGAAAACACAGTCAATCAAATGCTTTTTTCTTTTTCTTTTTGAACTTTTTTGCTTTACTCGTTGTTTACGGCACCCTCACCAAATGTGTAGCACGAGTAATTTCTAATTGAATGGTCTTGGAAGTCCAAACTCAGGAGCGCAAGTTGCTTAAGCAAACAAACCAATGGCTTGCACCCACATTCCAGTGGAAGCAAAGATGTAATTACGAGAGGATGAAGGACAAAGATGTCAAATTTATCCATTTTATTTAGCATTGTAACTGTGGTTTACAATAATGGCATAAACTTGAAAATCCTGATGAGTCATTAGAGACATCTAACAACAAATTTCAAAATTGCCCCATGTGGGGTGTCACTTGTCAATGTTAGGATTCACAAGCGATTCTCCTCAAATTTCAGCCAGTCCGCATCAATTAGACTTTGCACCTTACGCTTCAACGTCATACAGTGCTCAATGGAATGTCCTAAAACTCCTCCATGATATGCACATGTTGTGTTGAGTCGTATCCTCGAAAAAATGGAGGTTGAGGAACCCTGGCAGGGGTTATGGCTACCATTGCATTATCAAGTAAATATGGGAGCAAGTTAGCATATGACACCAGAATTTGGGGTGAATCCTACAAGCTTTTTCGCTGCAAAATTTATTTCTTGGTTGGTGTTTTGGTTTGTGCTTGGCATTGGGTGTGCGGCCAGCAAACTTTGTGGATGATTTAAGGATGGCCTTTGTGGATGACTGGGTGGTGGGTAATGAGAAGGGTTGATATTGGCTGAGTAATGATGTTGTTGAGCTGGTGGGAGATTTTCCATGTAGGAATGACAGTCACAGCATGGGTTTCTCCTTCATTCTCACCCTCTTCATTTGCCCTAATTTTCTCATTCGTCCAAGTAGGATGATTAAATTTGCCTCTTTTTAGACCTACCTCAATCCTTTCGCCGGTGCAAACTAAATTAGCAAAGCTTGAAGGTGTGTAGCCCACCATCTTTTCATAGTAGAACACTGGTAATGTGTCTACTATCATGGTTATCATCTCCCTTTCCATCATTGGGGGTGCCACTTGGGCTGCCAGATCCCTCCACCTTTGGGTGTATTCTTTGAAGGATTCATGCTCCTTTTTGCACATGTTCTATAGTTGCATCCTATACAGATACTGCCTAACGAAGGCAACCATTAGGTCCTTCCAAGAATGGGCTCAGGAAGGTTCCAAGTTAGTATACCAGGTGGCAGCTGCCCCAGTAAGACTTCCTTGGAAGAAATATATTAGCAGTTTCTCATCTTTTGCGTATGCCCCCGTCTTCCGACAATATATCTTTTAGATGGTTCTTGGGGCAAGTAGTCCCCTTGTACTTGTCAAAGTCTGGCACCTTGAACTTGGGAGGGGTGATGACATTGGGTACTAGGAACAACCCTTCAAGGTTAGCTAAGGCATAATGTAACACCCTGATATATATATATATATATATATATATATATATATGCTTGATTATATTTGTTGCGTTATTTTTTATCCGTAATTATTTTTATGGAGGTTAATTTAGTTAATAAAGGAGTGTGGGTAGATAAGGATCTAGCTTCTCAAAGAAGCCACGAGGAAGCTTCTTGAGGAAGCCTCTTAATGAAGCTTCTTGAGGAAGCTACATGAGCTGCCTTGGTAAAAACGTTGCCCATCCTTCGTTAACCGTTGGATCTTCTCAAAATTTGGTCTGTAGCTTCACAAGAAACTTGTCCATGATCTGACCATTGGGATCTTTGAGAAGATGTCTGGAGTGTGCGTGAAGCTTCCGTTCCCGAGAGCATTTCTCATTTAAGCATTTTAGCCTTTGCTTTCGTGTAGCTTAGGAAAAACACCATTTCTTCTTCTTTCTTTCTTCCAAAGCCATTTCTAACATCCCAAGCACTTTCTCCATCACCCACAGCCACCATTAGCCACCACAAACCACCCTTGTTCTCTGTTGAAACCCCACACCAAGAGGAACCCTTCAATCGAAGCGGAATCTTCCAACTTGGCTCGCGGTTTCGATAGAGAACGAAACCCTAGTCTGACCTTTCATTTTCCTTCGAGGTAACCATGGTTCTACACTTGTTTCTTGTTAGTTTCAGCTTGTCTTTGTATCTTTTCTAACTTTGGAACCGTCATTGCATGTTTTACATTTCCTTTGAAAAACCCTAGAAAAAGAGACTTGGTAAACGTTATCTTTTTATGAAATGCATGTTATTTTCGTAACCTACACTGAACCCCGGTCACATTGGCGTGGTCGGAATTTCCAAATGATATCCCTTTGTAAAACCCGAAATGCTCTCAGCTCTTTCATGAAGTAACGTGGGTGTTTGACCCAAAGCATTGTTGTTAGCTTTGTTTTCTAAAAATCCATATTAAGTCTCCTTCGTTTTGGCATGGTAGAGGCTTGCGTGGAACCAACGAGCAAGGACGAAGAAGAAATCTTCAAGTGACGCGACGAGGAACCTGCAGGGTAGCTCACAATAGGTGAGGGGAGTTTATTATAAAATTTACCATTTTAACACCATAGCTAGGGTCAGGGAACCTAGCTATGAGGATATTTGCCTGTCCCTGTTGCATGCTGAATTTTCTTCCAAAAAAATTATGTTTTTTTAACTAATGGGATACGATATAATTGTCCTTGATTTGAATGCGAGTTTTCCAAAAAGGAATAATGTTTTTAACTAATGGGATGAGATATAACTGTTATTGATATGCATTATGGTTTTTCAGGAGAACCAATGTTTTGACGAATGGGATGCGATATATATATGTATTGTGATGAATGATATTGTTGTGTTTGCTTGATTTGTGTTGTTTGAAGACCTGTGAGTGTGAATCTTAGGCATGAAAGAAATATATATGTGCGAAATGCGATTTGTTGTTGATGTCGCTATCGAGGATTTTAATTGATATGTGATGATAATGATGATTATGATGATATTGATTTGAGAGGATGTTGTTAATAAAGACCATGTCAACATGAATTGTTATTATGGATGAATATGTGAAAATAAAATGAGGTTGTTGTTGTTGTTGATAACATCATTGAGATGAGATGATATTTATGTTGAGAATGACATGGAAATGGAATTTTCATTGATGTTGGAAATGCATTGGCATGTGCATGTTGTGTATGTTCGTGGGGGGCACTGTGCACTAACCTTCCAGGGTCTTTGGCACTAGCTTTTGGCCACGTTCATACGTTGGATGTTGTGTATGTTCATGGGGGACACTGTGCACTAACCTCCAGGGTCTTTGGCACTAGCTTTTGGCCATGATCATACGTCGTATGGAGTGTATGTCATGGGGGGTAGAGTGCACTGACCTTGTCGGATGGCCCAGACGTGGGTAACTAGCGTGGTTAGAGAATCTAAGCATTTATGAGGGGATGCTTAGGCGCTTTAATTGGTCCATGGTCTTTGGCACTTACTTTTGGCCGTGATCATAGCTCATACGACACAGGAAATAGAGTAACTGTGGCCAAGTGTACTTTGTACTAGGGGGCTGTCACTTGGTAGGGAACACCTTTGGGCTCCCAGGCTGATCACCTATGGGAGGGGGGCTGTTACGTGCACAACCGGGTGGTCTCGACAAACTCAGCATAGTTCCCTAAGTGAGAGTGTCGTGTGGACACGATTAGGCTATTTCTTGAGATTTGGTTGTTGTTGGTACGTACCACATTGCATCTGAGTGTTGAGTCAGGTGCATGCATCATTTTGTGCAGTCTTGATTGGGTCCATGGATGGATGATGAGTAATTGTTGGATATGGATGATGAATATTTGTTGGATATGAGTGTTGAATAATGGATGTCGTGTACGCTCATCATGTTTGCCTATGTTCCTTGCTATTTGTGGTTATTTGGAATTGGTATTGGTTCTTTTTATAATGAACTCACCCTTGTAATTTTGTATCGGATGGTTGATACCTGTGATGATCACGAACATTGTTCATGGGAGCAGAATGACAGCAGCAGGGTGCAGGAAGTGAAATTCTGGTGAGGAGCCGCCGAGCTGACGTGATGACGTTGGCATTATTTTAGGAGGGAGTTGTGTTTTGTGATCAACTCCTCTGTAGTTGGTTTTGAAGTTTTATTTTATTGAATCGAAGATGTAAAACTTGGATTTTAATTATACTTATGAACAAATTTAATTTTTGTTTATGTGTATGACGTGTACCGAGTTACTGTTTCTATATAATTATGTATATTCACGTAAGTAATGGGGTGTTGCTGGATGAATGCATGCTGTGACAAAATTACTTTGGTTTTCATGAGCAAAATTAAGGGAGTTCTTTTATAAAAAATTGAAATTAGCGTATATTAGAGTGTGGATATCGTAGCGACGAGGCGGGTCGTTACACATAATCTTTGCTTCCTTCAACGACCTTTAGCATTTCCTCTATCCGGTCCAACTTTCCATTTTCAACCATAGCAGGAGGGGCTCTTCCCACTGCAAAATGCAAGGGTTGTAGTTGTGGGCGAAAATGAGGGCCCTCCGAAGTGTTTGCAGGGGTATACCACGAATTGTTTGCCCTTCAGTGGCACATCCGAGGCAAGGCTCGAAGTCGGTTAGATTGTGGTGGGGTATATCATATGTCTCCCCCATGGGTTGAGAGACATGTGCATGACAAGGTTGTCGGCTCTTAATGAGTATGGGAGAGGGAGTTATTGACATCCTCACCGGGAGTGTATGCCACATTGGGTGGTGTATAGTTGGAAGGCAAGCCATATGGCGCGAAGGCGTGCTTGTTTTGAATTTGCACACAATGGGGGTCGTCCGTACTTGCCAACTCTTTGCCTCTCACATCCGAGGTTGGATGACTTATTTGATTGAGGCCAGATGGGTGAGTCAGGTCCACCTCAGCAATGCAGCCGTATTGACCTCCATTATCTCCTTCATGCTCATAATGGCCTCCATCATTGTGGCCATTTTCTCTTTCATGGCCTTCATGTCAGCCTTGATCTGTTCTTATACCTCCTCTACTTCACCCATTACTCTAGCTCTAGCACAGGTTTGGTAAGGGCACCGTAAAGCGCGTTCTTTTGGTTTGATTACAATGATTACAATTTGGTTTTCAGGGAAAGAATGCAATGAACAATGCCACCAATGAAAAGCATGGATGTATGTGAATGATGCATTGTTGAAGTATTGCGATTTTTAGACAGGACATGGGGTTGAATCAATTTAGATTTTCATTAAAACAACATGGTCCATCGCGTCTGGTCAAAGTGAAATTGGAAAAACATTGACATCAATAGTCCTCAAGTTTTTTTTGTAAATTGGCACAATCATGTGTTGGTAGTAGAAAAAGAACTGATATAACTTGATCCATCTTTTGCACCAATTTGCAAGTTGATTACTTCCATACTTGACCTTGACTTGATGAACCTTTTCTAGAAAGTGTGATCTTTGTTCAACCCTATAATCCAAGGAATGGAAATTTCAATTGCCAATACTTCGACAACATTTCACAGAGATGAATGACTCGAGCATACTTAAGCTATGCATGGCAAATGTAATTATGAGATTGAGATGCCCGAAGAAGCATCTTTTCTTAGTTAACCATGCATTAGGTACCATGTTCAATCATTTTGTTTTTAAGTGAAATGGGTTTATGATCCCAACATGGTTGGCTCATGGTACCGAACATACGCAACTAAGAATGCAGCGTGAATTTTCATGCTTCCTTTTTTTGTTTTTGTTTTGCAGAGGAAAATGCAAGGATCATGCATGAGTAAACATAAAAATAAATGGTATGCAAAAAACATGTTAGATGCATATGCATAGTGATGAAATGACTTATGCAAAATGCAATGCATGAATATGGTAAGTGAAAAATGCATGAATGATATGTCCATTACGATGCCATTAAGAGATGCTTATGCGGTGCATGATATGAATGCATTTACGGACACGAGAGCCCGAAAAATCATCTCTTCTTACTTGTGCATTTGGGGGCGCGGTGCCCTATGTGTGTAGTTAAGAAGGTGATATGGACCTTCCGGCTTCCCGTGACAAATGACAAGACCAACATACAACGCATGCGTGACGACATGGTGCAGATGCGCAAAAGCGCAACTGGGGGATATACACAACATGGCAATATCCACAAAATAATCATACAACAAAGGCATACATGACATTTAGGTTATATGCATGGCAGTGTTTAAAAGGCACGTAGCGTGTTCACTTCGTGCCCCTATTTTAGGGACCTAAACGGGAGGAACTAAAAAGGCTTTTAGTGATAATTCCCAAGGTGGTCATATCTCCCTTAATGGTTTCTAGAGATATCATTCCCTTGATATCAACATTGTGGTGGTAGGGACTACCAGCGACAATATATCATCGAAGAGAAAAACTCTAGATGAGGTCTCACTGTCATCAAGCAAGTCGGAGACTCAGCATGACCACAGATCCACCTCCACTTCCTATGTTCCCATGGACTCAGGTATAGGGCCCTTTTTCAACTCACCGTGTGTGCAAAAAGTGTTGTTGTTTGTGTGCATCAAATGAATGAATATCTATCTTATGCATACATTTCAAAAACACACTCAAAGCATCAAATAGTTATATACAAGAACGTGAGAGAGATAAAGGGGAAGTCAAGATATTGCACAAGTTTAGAAGGCCTAACTCTCTAAAAATAGTCCCTAGTGGAGTCGCCAACTGTCACAACCTACCCTTCGGCGAGAGGGCAACACGGGGCTCACGGGTGCATCTTCCAAGGGAGGAAGGCGCTCGAAGTTGCCACCAACGTTTATTCGAGGAAAACGTCGGAAAAACCAAAACGTGTGGTCTACGAACATTAAGTGTGAAAGGTTCGGGAGTTGTTTTTACGCACGGGAAAGGTATTAGCACCTCACGCGTCCGTCACAAGGGACGACAGCCTCTAATCAAGTGTGCAAGACATGACTTCAAAATTATGTATTTTTCCTTTTATATGTTTTTTATCTTTTGGGCCTTCTTGTATTTTTATCTTTTTGTGGTCGACAAGGGTGTTTCCCTCGCTCCTACATATCCTCAATTGCGATGAGGAAATCATACTTACGTAGTTCTTTCAGAACTAAACGTTGGTTAAGTTGTTTTTATCTTTTTTTCGCAAGATAGATTTTAATTGAACAAAGGTCATTTAAGGCGTTGGACCATTATTTGATCTTTTGATTTCGAAAGGAGAGAAACGTTAAGGCGTTGGACCATTAACGATCTCTTATTTTTTAAAGGAGTGAAACGTTAAGGCGTTGGACCATTAATGATCTCTTGGGGTGGTCGATAAAAGCGGGGCTTTTGCTCCTACGTATCCTCAATTGCGATGAGGAAATCAGACCTACGTAGTTCTTGCAAAAGCGGTAAAGTTATGTGTTGATTTTATGTTTTTGAATGATCCATGTTAACCGATAAAAGCAAAGAGGACCGTTTTAAGGCGTTGGACCTTAAAACGGTTTTGAGTAACTTTTGTGAACAAAGCTTGATTTGTGAGTTGATTTTTGCCTTAGTTTCACTTTGGTTATTAGTCAATTCATTCAAGGAAACTTTCAAAGAAAAACATCCGATTGATTTTTTATTATTATTTTATTCAAAGATATTTTGATTATTTTATTATTATTTTGCCTTTTTTTATTTAACCGAGGTTACAGTGTGAACATTCGGTTAGATTTTGCTTTAGCAGTGATTAAATGACATTACAACACAATTGATCGGTTGAAATTCATTTTACCATTTATTTGGTGAGATAATGACTTAAACGATTGGTTAAAGCTCGTTAAAAATGGAAGAAAAGAAAATCGAAAGTGAACGAAATGAAGATGAAAGCCAACAAAATAAGAAATGAATTTAAAGTCTTGGATTCGAAAACTTACCGGTTGAAGAATGAAGAACGCACGAAGAATGGACCAAGAACGGCGAAGAACGGTGGAAAATCTTCACAAAATTGCTCACGAAAATGTCTTGGAAGGGTTACGGAAGCACCTTGGCTTGGATTTTCTTCACGAAAACACGTTTTTTCACCCAAAACAGCTGAAATGCATAACATAGGGGTCAGGGACCCTTTGGAACAGCCCCCTCGGCCTATTTATAGAAAAAAGGGGGTGGAGCTTGCCGCCCAGCTCGCCTAGGCGAGCAAGTGGCTTCCTTAGGAAGTTTCCTGTGGTACCCCCCCCCCCCCTTTTTTCGTAATTTGTGGAAAAGTTACGGAAGCATATCGGACTTGATTTTCTTCTTTTTTCTCTTCCTTCTCACTCATTATTAGAGAAATATGCTTATTTAGGGTTACAGGAATTTTACGGAAGCATTACGGAAGTCTTGGAAGCCATTTTTTAACAAAACGGGGAGGAGGTTGTCGCCCAGCTCGCCCAGGCAAGCTAGGTTGCTTCCTCCTTAAGCAACCCAGCTTCCAAAATGTTTTGGAAGGGCCCAGATTTAAAAATTGTTATTTGCACCCCCAGTTTCTGAAACCTCCCGAAACTTTACGGATTCCACGGCGATGGGTGTTAAATGTTCCAGAGTGATAAAAAATGGTCCCCAGACAAAATTATAGTCCATTCACACCCCCCCCCCACTTTGCTAAATACATCCATGTTTTTTGCGTTCTTTACCGTTCCTTTTCCGGAACGCCTCGGAACTTCACGGATTCCATGGGGACGGGTCTCAAGTGTTTGTAAGTGGTCAAATGAGGTCTGCATCCTCGCCAACGATGGTCCCGGACGAAATTAGGGTATGAAAAAACTCTTCTTAAATTTAGGATCCCCGGCAACGGTGCCATAAATACTTTGTTGGATTTCCCATGTGGTTACTTTTTGTTCCACTTTTTCTTCGTACAAATATATTCAAGGGAAATCCGGTTTGCCAGAAAGTGCACCGGATCGTCAAGTACTGAAAAATTAAAACGGATGAATCCGAGTATCGAACTTAAGGAAACTAGTCTAAGACCGGGTTAAATTCAGAAATAAGGCATTGTTGAAAGAAACATTGATAATTGATGGTTTAAAACAGAATTAAACTAGGTCTAGGATAAAAATAGTAAAAATGAAAGTAAGTAAAATTGACAGCAGTAGGTAGAAGTGTTGGGTCTTTCTAACAGACCAGCTGATGCATATAAGGATGTTTCTCTAATCGATCATGCTTTTGTGTTCTATGTTGTAGCCTAAATTACTAAACCTCGATCCCTAGTTGGATTGAATCAATCTAAGCTTCGTGCTCAGATCCCTCTTGTTGGACTGGGCTCAATTTAGACAGCCCTCCTAGGTTTAGACTAACTTAAACTAAGCTTCATCCTCAGATCCCTCTTGTAGGACTAGACTTAGACCAAGCAGCATTATTGTAACAGCATACTTAAAACCAAAACTTAATCCGTAGATCCCTCTTGTAAGACTAAGTTTCAATTCTGCTTCATTCAAGTTCTAAGGCAATAATACATTTCCCAATGTTAAAATCACCTAACTAGGCACACAAATGGTTGATCGGACCAAGAGCATGCAAAATTTAAGCACTGAAAGAAGCATTGAACACAAGAAACAAAATCAATTAAATATGAAATTAATTACATCAGTTGTACATTAGAAATCCCCAACAAGGGTGTTTAGCCAGCCATTACAGACGAAACCCTAACAATAATAAGCTTACAAAACCTAGGTATCTCTGCAAAAGCTGCTCCTCTTGCTACCTCCAGAGCTCTTTTCCCGAAATAGGCACTGTGGTGTGCTGTGGAATTTTGTGCCCTGGGCCTTCTTCAAATTGTCCCTAATTCTGCACAAGACAGGATTTAAATAGGCTCTAAATTCACAATGTTACACTCCGCGCGAGTAAGTGTATTTGAGCTTAGCGCCAGTCGTGCGCTGAGCCTGGCTGAAGACAACTGCTGCGCTTAGTGCACTGATCTCCCGCTTAGCGCGCAGCCTTGATATTGATGCCCTGTCAGATTCTTCTGTCGCGCTGAAGCTACGCTTAGCCCACTGATGAGCTAAGTTCAACTGTCACTTTTATCACTTCATGACTTAGCCTCATTTTCACCTAAAATTGCACATATTTCATCATTAAATCCAATGGACATATTCTGGAGACAACTTTAACCATAAAACAAGATTTATTTACAAAAATCACTACAAAATAACAATAAATTGGGGAACTATACAAGTTTTGGAAAATGCTTTCTATACAAAAGTTAGTCGTATAAGACGACTAACACTTAGTATTTCTCATGTTAGGTACTATAATAGGGTGTTTTACACTTCCTTTGAAAAACCCTTTAAAATGAGATATTGTAAAAGTTATCTTTTTATAACATTGATGTTATTTTCTTGACCTTCACTGAACCCCAGTCACATTGGTGTGAGTTGAATTTCAAAATGACGTCTCCTTTTAATAGAGTGTGAAACACCCCTCAGCCCTTTATGTTTTTACAGGGGTATTCGACTCTGAATATTGTTATTAACATTGTTTTTGAAATCTATACTAAATTCCCTTCAATTTGGTATATATAACCTTGCGTTTGGACTGGCGAGCGTGAACGAGAGAGACCTCTGAGCGACGCAAAGAGGAACTGACTTCTGAGCTCCCTGTTGCATGCTGGTTTTCAAGAAAAACAATGTTTTTGACTAATGGGATTCGATACGTCCTATTATTGATAAATGACATTATTGTTTTTATTTAACTTGTGTTTTCTGAAGACCTAGGGAGTATGAATCTCAGGCATGAACTATATATGTATGTATATGAGAAATGTGACTTACTGATGATATTGCCATTGATAACATTAATTGATATGAGGTGACATTGATGTTTATGATAATATTGATATGAGATGATGTTGTTATTGATGATTATGTTAATATGAGTTGATGTTGTTATTGATGATTATGTTAATGTGAGATGATGTTGTTGTTGTTGATAATGTCATTGAGATGAGACAATGCTGATATTGATAATGACATTGAGATGAAATGTTGATGATGTTGAAAATGCACTATGATGATGTATGTTGTGTATGTACATAGGAGGTGAAGTGACCTTGTTGGATATCCCTGGTGGGGAAAATAGAGTGGTTAAAGAGTTTTAAGCATCTCTGGAGGGGGATGGCTTAGAATCTTTAATTATCCACGGTCAGTGCATTGATGGTGCACATGTTTCATACGTTGTATGTTGTGTATGTACATGGGGGGTGCATTGACCTTGTTGGATATCCCTGGTGGGGGAAATAGAGTGGTTAAATAATTTTAAGGATCTCTGGAGAGGGATGGCTTAGAATCTTTAATTATCCACAGTCAGTGCATTGATGGTGCCCATGTTTCATACTTCATATGACATGAAAATAGTATAAACTTTGTCAGTAAGTACTTGTAGTTTTTCATGAGGAGGAATAATTGTACTTGAGGGCATGTCACTCGGTTTGGAACTCCCTTAAGACTCAGGCTGATCACCATGGGGAGGGGAGTTGCTTGTGCATGACAGGGTGATCTCGATACTTACTACCTAGTTTTGCCTAGTTTTCCTAAGTGAGAGTGTCATGTAGACATGCTTAGGCTATTTCCTTGGGGATGGTACCACATTGTATTTGAGAGTTGAGGTCAGGTGCATGCATCATACTGAACATGATTGATTAGAACTATGGACAGATGATAACTATTTGTTGAGTGAATGTTAGACTAATGAATGTTTGTGTAAGCGTATGATATTTGTTAATGTTTTCTTACTAATTGTGGTTATTTGATTTTTGTATTAATTTCTTTTATAATCAACTTACCCCTCGCAATTTTTGTACCGTGTGGTTAGTACCTATGATGATCACGAACCTTTGTTCGTGGGAGCATAATGATAGCAGTAGAGTACGAGAAGTGAGATTCTTTTATGGAGCCGCCTAGCCGACGTGATGACGTTGGGATTATTTTGGGAGAGAGTTGTGTTTTGTTAATCAACTCCTCCATAGCTGGTTCCATAATTCTTTTTTTGAATTGAGGATGTAAATCACAAATTTAATTATATGTATGAACAAATTTACTTTTCATTATGTGAATGATGTATACTGAGTTACTATTTCTATATGTCTATGTATTCACTTAAGTAATGGTCCGTTGTTTGGTGAATGTATATCGAGAAAAAAAATTACTTTCATTTTTCATAAGCAAATTAATAGAGTTTTCATTTAAAAATTGAAATTCTTGCGATTTAGAGTGGTGATATCATAACGACGAGGTGGGTCGTTACACCCTTTCTGCTATGTGTGAAGCTCATTCATGGCAGAGACCATACCTGCGATGCATACAAGAATTTAACTCATTCATGTTTCATTAAACTATAAGATCTCAAATGTGATAGACATCACAGAAGATTGGTTGTTTTAGTTAACTCCTATTGTATTAAGTATTGTTATATTATATGTATTCATTTAACACTTGGTAAAACTCTAGCTAATGTTTTTATTCATTTAATGTGGACTATAAAGTCTGTTAATTGTTGTAAGCCGTGCATATTGTGTTGCAAGTCAGGTTAAGGTCCTTAAACATTTAATTATTGTGGATAACAAACAAAAACAACAACGAAAACATTTTGTTGTTATTTTTTCTTCGCAATCATTTTACAAAATGGAAAATATGTTTTCATTGTGTAATTATATAACAAAAACAAAATGCATCAGAAAAAAAAAATATAACAATGGAAACACATTTTTATTGCACAATTTCTCAAGCCTACAATGAAAATATGTTTTCATTACATAAATGGTGGTGACCAACAAATAGCACAACGAAAACACACACTTCTCTTGTGTAATTTTAAAAAATGTACAACATAAATGTATTTCCATTTTGTAAATGAAGGGTGAAAAAAATAACAAAGTAATTGTAATTCCATCGCCCACTTGTTCAACAGAATCATAATTCCGTTGTTAATTGTTTTTTCACCCCCATTTGCAAAACAAAAACATGTTTCCATTTTGTTTCCATTTTGTTTCTTGCTAAGGAGCAATTCAGGAATACAACGAAAAGGTGCCCACATGAGTAGTGCCAATAGCAAAAGTGATAGTGCCAATAGCAATACCCTTAATTGAACTTATTTAATTAAGAGGTTGTTAGATGTTGAAGACTAAGCCAAAATGAAGTAGACATGACAGTTGAAGTAGAGATAAAAAAAGGGACTTGAAGATCATGGGATTAAATTGTCGGATGGATTCAATAATTATAGGCAATTGTTATAGAAAATTTTCCTATAAATATTCAATATGTAGCAACTGATACGGCTCTTCAATCAAATTCAAATCAACTTACTTATCTTATTGTCTTTAATTTGTTACCGTTTTATTGCCTTTGTCGCTTTTCAATTTATATATCTTATCATTTAGCAATTTAGTTTCATCACCAACACCAAACACTTCCTTTAGTAGTTTAGGAACTCATAGTTGAAGAACAAATTTCCTTCTTCAACGTTAATTGTCTAATCTTTATTTTGGAATCCTGTTGAAGCTTTTAGCCAATCCAATCAATTAATTTTTACACGACAACAAAATTGGCATGCGCTGTGGGACTGGAGTAGGTGAATTGATTGCCAAATTTGAATCAGAGGTCAAGTTAATTCGATCTATACAAGAGAAATGGCATCAACACAAAAGAAGACATGCAGTAGAAAGATCACAAAATCCATGACACTTAATAACAACACCATCAACACCGATGTCAAACATGTCTACTTCTCTTGTCGTTCCAACTATTGATGTCATGATGGTGGGAAGAAAGGCACATGTTGTGATGACAACATCATTCATTAGGTAATAAATCGGTCTAGAAATTCATGATATCATGTACCAAGTCTCCAAACAACTTACCAATATTGCCAAACCAATGGTACAAAATGAGTCCACCATGCAAAGGGATTGAATAATAAATTGTCTAAATCGGTTGAGAGTTTGGCAACATCCTCGACACATGGATAGAAT
This sequence comes from Glycine soja, assembly GCF_004193775.1. Classification (NCBI taxonomy): domain Eukaryota; kingdom Viridiplantae; phylum Streptophyta; class Magnoliopsida; order Fabales; family Fabaceae; genus Glycine; species Glycine soja. The sequence goes on along the minus strand of NC_041002.1, from coordinate 20,865,004 downwards.
ATTCAGCCGACTCAATGCAAAAGGAAAATTATGAATTCCAACAAGGCCCTTCTACAAGAATATCGCAATTTGGAGTGCCTACAACTTTAGTTCGGTCAAATGTGATACAACCGAATATGGCATTGCTGGGACCACCAGTTGGGGGGTTCAACTTGAAGTGAATCAATCGGTCACTAGAAGGGAGGTTAAATAGTGACCCTTTATTTGGCTCTTTTTGCAATAGCTCACTAGCTTTTGAATCTTTTCCCAAGTTGTTCTACTTTGGGAATCAGAAGGCTAGTATGAGCAACCTGTTTCCCCACAAGTACTTGGATAAATGATGAGTACTATGACAAACCACTAAGTAAATTAGTTGTTTGCTGCTTTAGAACCTACTTGCAAATGATACAAAATATGTTAACAATAGTTTTTGGTTCTCACTTGGTTGCATTGAGTAAGAGTTTCTTCTTAATGATAAAATAGTTTTATAAAAAAACACCTTGATCAAAGATCAAGTTTTAAGTTACAAGATAGGATTTTGTAAAAATAGATTTTTTATGATCACAGCAACAATAAATAAGGAGAATTAAGAGAGGAAACAACAACCAATGATTTATACTAGTTCACCCAACATGGACTACGTCTAGTCCCTACAACTATAGGCTTTCCACTAAGACCAATCACCTTGGTATTCTTTCTTTCCCCAAGCCTCCCCAAGCTCCTACAATTGGGTATTCTTTCATTCCTGAGCCTTCCCAAGCTCATATAATCAGTATTCTCCAAACCTCTAAGCTCACCCAAGTATTCTTTCAACAAGCCTCTCTAGGCTTAATCCTCAGTAGTACCTGCTACTGGACAAACACAACATGTGTTCCCTAGGCCCTATATAAGAAGCCAGATTCACCCGACTGCTCTTCCTAGCTAATGCTCTTTAGCAGCACCTGTACTGGACACACGACCACCTGGCTCCTATCATAAGATCCACCCCTATTTGTAAAGAGAGAAAAGTATCACCCAAGTGAGAGGGGAAGGGTTATGTAATGAAGAAGGTTTCTTAAGTTTGTCTAAAAAAATTGTAACATTAAGTTCCTCAATTTTATTTTAAAAACTTGTAATATTATTTGAGATAATGAAAATATTTTGAAATATATTCTCGTGAATGTAGGTAAATAGTGTCAAATCACATTAAATTTGTGTACTTTCACTTTTTTTATTTGTGGTATTTGTTTGTATGTTTTATTTAAGATCTCTTGGATGTGTGAGTAATTTCTTTTTTATTTTTTTCAGTAGTAGGTATATAATTTTTGGCATGTGAAAGCACATACATTTATCTTTGGATTCATTTTTTATTGCTTGTTTTATATCTTGATATTTTCGAAAATTACCGTCATGGTATCACTTGATTATTATCCCCACAATCAAAATTCAATATTTTCTTGACCATATAACTCCAAAATTAAATTACAACATAAATTGAAAGTTCGAAGATAAAAAAAAATGGAAATGCAGAAATAAATTTTGTTGCATTATAATATATGTACAACATGGAGTATTCTCATAAAATTTTAAAAGACAGAAGATTGAACTAGTTGGATTTATCTTTACACGCAATCATGTAAACCATTAAACAATACTAGCATAACATGTGGTGCAACGCACTGAGGCAGATTCTGCTTCATCTTGAAGAAAATAGGATATAGACAGAGACCTATATAAAAATTTATATGTACGTAATATATATATATATATATATATATATATATATATATATATATATATATATATATTAAAAACAACTTTCTGGCGCCAGTGTTCCGGTGCTCGTCCCATCAATGTTCTTACATGATGACGTTGCAGCTTTGTTCTTGTAGGTTAGGTTTACATCATGCAATTTGATCCCTTGACATGGATTACTTGGGCTGCAATCAAATGTTACTGCCTCTGGTGTTGCTGAACTTCCATTTATGTTCAAATATGTAATTTGGCTGATCTTAATTCCTGAAGTCTGTCAAATATAACATATTTGTTATTCCAACAAAAAAAATTGTATATATACCTGTAACTTTAATTTGCTTGTTAATTAATTTAATTTCGAAATAATTAATTATTTATGATTACCTGGCCAGGACAACCTTGATTGTTGGGGCAGTAGTTCTGATCTATGATGATGGGATTCTCAACATTGTCCATTATAATGTTTTGGAACAGAACATTCCTAACGAACCCGTTGCTTGGTCTGGCCCATGTCTTTATCCTCACCCCATTATCCGAGCCAGAGAAGATGGCATTCGTCAGAGTCACATTTTCTACTCCTTTTTCGTCCAGTTTTTGCCCCAAACTTCCAATGCTGTGTTTGTTGTACAATTTTGTATAGAATTAATTATACTATTTATACAATTAATATTTTATAACATTCTGCATAATTTTTATCCATCCTTCTTCATTATACCACTCATCTTATTTCACACTTCTTTCTCTTTTCTTCCTATCTTTCTCATGATTGTAAAAAAAATTCTGGGGATCGGTTAATTAGTACAAAATTTTTTCTTCTTTTTTTAGGAAAATAAAAATGTTTGAGTTAGGTCTAATTTTTTCTTGTATGTATATATTCTACATAACCAGGATTTACTTGGTTCAATTTGTTTTAGAAAACTAATCATTTATCTTTTATTAGATTGTGAGGGATTTTTAATTTAAGAAGATCAATAATTATTGCTCAAAAAAAAAAAAGAATCAATTATCTTTTACTTTTCTCATTTTTTTCTCTAGTTTTTTTTTTTTTATTATTCAGGTCAAAGACTAGCCAGATTAACTTCAACTCTTGTTTTCTAAATCAGCTTTTCAACATTTTGAAATAATAAAATCACTTTTTATAAAGATCATTGTTAAATTAGTATTTTGCAATTTTTATGTTTACTTCTCCAGATCTAATAAAATAAAGCTTGTTTTAAAGTACAACATAATATCTTGTTGATGCTTACCTTACGCCATGACCAGGACCACATTTTATGTGGGACATGAAGATGTTGTAGGTGGCATCACCAATGGATATGCAGTCATCACCAGTTTGCAAGGTACACCCATTAATGGTAACCCCAGTTGAGCGTTCAACATGAATGCCATCGGTGTTAGGGCTCTGGTCTGGTGCAATAAGCCTCACATTTTTAACAAGAACATTGTTGCAAGCGTTGATCACAATGTGACTTAGCTGGCTGTTGATTGAAGTTATGCCACTAACCACCAAGTTATTCACCCAGTTGAATGTCATTGACTGCAATTATTAGCATGTATTCAGTCGTAAATAATATTCACTGATTAAACATAATATTCTAGTTCCAGTTAAAATATAAATTACAAAATTCTTTCAACACATTCTTAGTCAGCCAAAATTTATAGAACTTACGATTTACCAAATATAACACATTAAATTTGTTAAATAAAGAATGGGACTTACATGATTTGAGTATTAGTCTTAATAAAGTTAAATCAATAGTAAAAATCATGCTTAAAAATGAAGTTATAGAATGTATTGCTACTAACATTTCTTATTAAATAGACTTAAATATATTTTTACTTGATCAAATTTTGATTTTGTTCTTTAATAAAAAAATTTAATTTTAGTCCTTCATAATTTTAAAATTTTGTCTTAAGTTCATAAAATATTATTTAAATTACGTTATTTCATAATTTAAAGTGTTATCTAAACAAGTTTACCTAAAATAAGATTTTAAATTAATCAGAGACTAACAATGAAAAAAAAAATTAGAAACAAAAGAAAAATTCAATCATTTACCAACAAAGAAAAATATATTTAATTCTATTAAATATTATACATGTATTTCTTAGACAACATAAACAACATAGCAATAAGCACAAGTCATGAAAAAGTCTTTAACATACCCTTGCTCCAACGGGGCAACTCTTTCCAGATCTCCTGCAATTCCAGAAACCAGCCCCTTTAGCATCCAATCTCCCACCAGAAACAACGAGATTATCCACATGATTGAACAAAATCCAAAATCCAGAATTTCCTAGTGCATGGTAATCTTCAGAAGCCACAAGAGTCCCAGCTATGAGGAATGTGACCTTCCTCTTGCATGGACCTCGAAAATTAGTGTTTTTCAGCAAGTACCTCCCTTTAGGCACAAAAATAGTGGCAGGATTGAGACTAGTACATGCTGATTGCCAAGACTTTATGAATGGTTCAGTGGAGTCAGTTTTTCCATCCGGTTTTGCCCCAAACTTGACCACATTGTATGTAGAAGTTGGAGCTGCATCGGAAAAGCCTAACAAAACACTGCATAAGATGCATGACATAACCAAGAATAGAGTTTCAACAACCCTTGCCATTTTTTAACTTCTAGGTATGTTCCCGACTATGTAATGTGGAAAATGCTCTATAAGAAATTAAGAATATTGAGAGTTATGGTTTAATTTTGTGTGTGTGCTTATTGATACTTGAACTGAACTGAGATATAGTTGAAGATGTTAGAATTAATGCAACATGAAATATATATATATATAGACAAATACTAGTAAATGATAAGTGCTTATTTAGCATTTGCTTCCATATAATGCAAGTCAACTATACATTGAATACAGAATCTTAGCAACAAAGTTAAAATATGATATGAACGTGCCTTCATGAAGGCACGTAATTGCTTTGATAAATAAAACCGTAGATAAATCATCCTCGTAAGATAAGATTTTGGATGAGCATGCATGTGAGGCCGCGATGTCTTTGCTTAACTAAAAGGGTTTAATTTACTTGATAAAATTTCCAACTATACTTTAATCAAGCTTGAAATAGTACCAAAACATATATGTAATTAAGAAAATAAGGCATAGATAATCAAATATTATTATTTTGTGCAGTATAATCAAAGGCATAGAAAATGCATACAATGAGTTGAATCCGCAAAATCAAGCACTGTGTATTAAATTATATGCTACTCCACATATAGTCGATAGTTTAATTTCAAAGAGTCAAGTTTTGAGCTTTGAGTATTATATACGATGAATAAAGAAAAACCGGCCGTTGCTCGTAAACAAGGCCGTACAAGTATGCTGCAGCCGTATTGCTTGCACTTAGAACTTCGAACTGCGCAGTCGAATTGCTTACGGCCCAAAATTTGAATGTTTGTGGTTACGCTAATTTTTCGTTTCATTGAAAATAATTAGCTTATTTTGGAGATGAATTAATCCTTACTCTATACTACAATGTATATGACGCGTTACACACATTATTTTTTTTGTTGATTCAGATAAAATTTTAAAATACAAATTAAACTAAAAATAAATAAATTTAAAATTAAGAAGGGAGACACATCCAATTATTCAAATATATAAGTAAAATGGAAAAGTATTTTAGAATTGGAAATAAAAAGAAAAAGTTTTCAGACACAATTAAATAACTTTTTAGTACCTAATATGTAAAGGTTGTTTTCATTTTGATCCTCTTAATTTTTTTTTCTTATTTCGGTTCCTATATTTTTTTTCTTAGTTTCATGTTAATTTGCTCCTTATGCTTATTAAGCAATGGCATAACTAACAAAAATTGAAAAGCAAGTCCGATGTTTCCAAAATAAAAAGAACTAAATAGAATAATATTAAAAGGACCTATATCAAAAACTAAAATGAAACAAAAATAAAAATTATAGAGACCAAAATAAGAATAGAAATTTTTTCTTAAGAGGATCCAAACGAGAAAATAACCTTATATGGATAAAAGAGAGTTGTTTAATTCAAATTAAAATTAATTAGTTTGATAGTTTAGTTGTGATTTGAAATGAACTAAAAAAACTAAACATAAAAATAAAAAAAATGGTTAAAATTTAAATAAAATAGAATATTTAATGCAAAATAAAAAATTGGAAAGTAGTTATTAATTTGAAAACTTATGAAAAATATTAAATATCAATGAAATTACATGCCTTACGAAGAAAAATATAGGAAGTATGATTTACACTCATATAAGGTAGATTGATCTCCTCCACAAGTGAGAGACTCAACATTATTAGTAGAGTTATACTGGTTTATATGTTTTTACTTCTTGTATGATACTGATATTTCTTTTACGGTTCTCTGGGTCAACAAAACTCAAAAGCTTGACCATATATTTGGGTCTAACATATATATACCTTTAACCATTCTACATGTTAAAATGGCAATTAAAGAACTGAAGTCAAAATGAATACGTACCGCTACTACTACTACCTAACTCTAGAATTGGCATCCTAAGAGAACTCTCTAGAATCGGTTAGTTCTTAACTCTGCACATATTTTTTATGATAATAAATAAGATAAATAATGAAATTCATCTTTGAAAATGTAATGGTAATGAATTGATTTTAAGAGATAAAAAATATAAATTTAATCTTTAAATGTGTAAGTTGTATTTTTAGGATTAATTTGATATTAATTTACAAAATTTAATGATTAATTTGTGATTAAATTATCAGTTAATTTACCATATTTTTTTTATATATTTAAAGACTTAATTTAAACTTTTCATTTCTTAAAATGAATTTATGAGTGACTTACAGTTTCACGAATAAATTTAACATTTATCCTAGTAAATAATAGTAAAAGACCCAACTTCAGGAAAGCTTCGAGATCGCAAATTTATGGGCTATAGGGTTCAGTATGTAAAAGGCTTAATTTGTAGTAGTGAAAAGAAAGTTACGCAATAGGATTATCAGCTCAAATTTGGGGTGTTACAACCACCACCGAGTACAAGCAAAAGAATCCTACCCAGCCGTACACAAGAACTATAAGCCTAACAATGCGGTCGCTGACCTAACTACCCTTTATCATATAATCCTCTCGCTCCCCGTACTGACAGTATAAACTGCACGGGGATCCATCAACGGTACACGATCTGAAAGGCGTCCTCGTCGTTGACCCACTGTGTGTGAGGACGTAGGTCACTTGGATATTCTAAAGGATCGAAATATCCATCTTCACGTGCCACACAATCACATACATGCAAAAGAAACAAAGAGTATAGAGTGAGGTGTTATGGTTTTTCACGCCGTTTCTACAAAGAGGGTAAATGAATTTTTAACCCAGCGAATGATTTGTTAAAATCTTTTAATTGAATTATATATTTCAGTTTATATCTTGAACGTTATTTATTTGTTTAACGGAAGCATTTGTTTTGATTGAATGATAATAATTAAATAACTTTATGTGATTTGAATGAAACTTTCAAATATACACGTTAACTTTTTTAACGTTAAAACTTGAATTTGGTTTTAATGGTTTTTACCATGTACAGGGATATATGATTGTATATAGAAAAGGAAAAATATTGCAGAATATCCGGAAGTTAGAAACAAAAATTAAACAGGGTATTCTTTCAAGTTTTAAGTTTCTATGGCCCGTTCGGACTGCTTTTTTCATTTTTAGCTTTGAAATTTTTAAAATTAAAATCATTTTGAGTTTTGAGTTTTGATTTATTCTTTTTAATTTTCAAAAAGATGTTATAAATTAAATATAAAATAAAATAAGTCAACGATTTTATCTTATCTCACTCTACTATGAAATAATGGTAGTGACAAAGGTAGCGAGGTGGAAGTGGTGACAATGATGATGGTGACGATAGTGATGGTGCTGGTGACGACGATGGTGGGGTGGAATACTGGCGGTGGTGGTGAAATGGTGATAGTGACGGTAGTAGCAGTAGAATGGTGATGCCAGTGTTTTAAAATTCAAACCAACTCGATTGATCAGACCAATTCAACCGCGATCTAGAGGTTTGGGCCACTTGAGTTGCCAATCGGATCGACTGTGCATTGAACCTGGTGCAATCCGATATGACCATTTGGGTTTACGGTTAAACCGATGACCCACTGACTCGGGTTGGGTCACGCCCAAGGGAGAAAATATGTTGGATCATGCGAGTCAATTAGTCCACTAGTTCGATCATTGACCCAATGTCCAAATAACATCGATTAAAATTTTAAAATTATGGGTGGTGGGGGGGGGGGGTGAAATAGTGGCAACAATAATGGAGGCAATCAAATGGTGGTGGTAGTAGTGGTGAAATGGTGGTGGTGGTGGCAGTGACGGTGTGGTGGTGGCAGCGCTAGCGATTGTAGTGGCGATGGCATTGGCAATAACACTTGTGGTGGCGAAAACAACGGTAGTGGGGTAATAGTGGTAGTAGTGAGGACAACGGTGATGGAGGCAATAGAATGATCATGATGATGATGACAATGGTGATTGTCATACCCTAATTTCGTCCAGAGACCTTTGCTTGGTGGCATGCAACTTTCATTTAACCATTTTGAGGTACTTGGCACCCATCGTCAGACAATTCGTGAAGTTTTGTGACATGCCGGAACTCAAAAGGAAGCATCATTGCACAATTCGTGAGGTTCTGTAACATTCCGTAGGTAAAAAAGGGGATGATTATGTAATCCGCAAGGTTCCGTAACCTTACAGAAAGAAAATAAGTATCGTTACGAAATTCGTAAAGTTTCGTAACGTTACGGAAAAATAATCAGCATAAAAAGGGCAAAGGGGGTGTATTTAGTAAAATGGGCGATGCAAATAGTAATTTTCGAATCTGGGCACTTCTAGAGGTTTCTGAGCAATTTCTTGCTTAAGGTGGAAGTAACCTAGCTCGCCTGGGCGAGCTAGGTGGCAACCACCTCCCCCGTTTTGTTAAAAAATGGGATTGAGCTCGCTTGGGCGAGCTAGGTGGCAACCACCTCCCTCGTTTTGTTAAAAAATGGGATTCCGGGACACCCGTAATGCTTCTGTAAAATTCCCATAACCCTAAATAAGCATATTTCACTTAATACAGTTGAGAGGGAAGAGAAAAAAAGAAGAAAATCAAGTCCTATATGCTTCCGTAAGGCTTCCGTAACTTTTCTGTAAATTACGAAAGAAGGGGGGCTGAACTTATCAAAATTGGGTGGTGCAAATAGAAATTTCGAAATTTTGAATTGGACCTACCAGAATGTTTTTTTGAAGCTGGATTGCTTCTAGAGGAAACAACCCAGCTCGCCTGGGCGAGCTGGGCGGCAACCTCCTCCCCCTTTTTCCTATAAAATAGGCTGAAGGGGGCTGTTCTAAGGACCCTGAGCCTCCTGGCTATGTATTTCAGCTGTTTTGGGTGAAAAAAATTGTTTCCGTGAAGAAAATCCAAGCCGAGGTGCTTCCGTAAGGCTTCCAAGATGTTTCCGTAAGCAAATCTGTGAAGGTTTTCGTCCGTTTTTCACCGTTCTTCATCCGTTCTCCATCCGTTCTTCGTTCTTCAACGGGTAAGTTTTCGAATCCGAGGCTTTCAATTCATTTCTTGTTTTTTAAGCTTTCATCATTATTTCGTTCATTTTCGATTTCTTTTCTTCCGTCTTTAACGTGCTTTTACCGTTTATTTAAGCCGTTTTCTCACCTAATAAATGATAAAAATGAATTTCAACCGATCATTTGTGTTGTAATATCGTTTAATCACTTTTAAAACAAAATCTAACCGATCGTTCACGTTGTAACCTCGGTTAAACAAAAAAAAAGTAAAATAATAATAAAATAATCAAAATATCTTGAAAAATAATAATAAAATAAATCAAAATATCTTTCAATAAATAATGAAAAAAATCAATCGGACATTTTTCTTTGGAAGTTTCCTTGAATGAATTGATTAATAACCAAAGTGAAACTAAGGCTAAAATCAACTCACAAATCAAGTTTTGTCCGCAAAAATCACTAAAAACCGTTTCAAGGTCCAATGCCTTAAACGGTCCTCTTTGCTTTTATCGGTTAAGCATGGACCGCTCAAAAGCATAAAATCAACATGTAACTTTACCGCTTTTGCAAGAACTACGTTGGTCTGATTTCCTCATCGCAATTGAGGATACGTAGGAGCAAAAGTCCCGCTTTTGTCGACCACCCCAAGAGATCGTTAATGGTCCAAATGGCTTAACGTTTCTCTCCTTTTAAAAACAAGAGATCGTTAATGGTCCAACGCCTTAACGTTTCACTCCTTTCAAAATCAAAAGACCATTTAATGGTCCAACACCTTAAATGACCTTTTGTTCAATCAAAATATATCTTGCAAAAAAGATAAAAAAACAACTTAACCAACGCTCAGTTCTCAAAGAACTACGTAGGTCTGATTTCCTTATCGCAATTAAGGAATACGTAGGAGCAAGGGAAACACCCTCGTCGACCGCAAAAAGATAAAAAATATAAAAAGTACAAAATGAAATAAAGGCGTAAAAGGGAACATAAAAGATTGAAGTCATGTTTGCACATTTGATTAAAGGCTGCCGTCTCCTGTGACGGACGCGTGGGGTGCTAATACCTTCCCCGTGCGTAAATACAACTCTCGAACCTTTCACTTAAAGTTCGTAGATCACGTCTTTTCCGGTTTTTCCGACGTTTTCCTCAAATAAACGTTGGTGGTGACTCCGCGCGTATTCCTTTCTTGGAGCACGCACCCGCGAGCCACGCGTCGCCCTCCCGCCGAAGGGCAGGTTGCGACAGTTGGCGACTCCGCTGGGGACTATTTTTTGAGAGTTAGGCCATTTAATCTTGTGCAATGTTTTATCATGACATCCTCCTTTGTTGGTTTCCCTTTATTTTTCTTACGTTCTTTGTATACAACTCTTTGATGCTTTTAGTGTGTTTCAAAATGTATGCATGAGGTAAATATTTATTCATTTGATGCACACAAACACCAACACTATTTGCACACACTGTGAGTTGAAAAAGGGCCCTATACCCGGGTTCATGGGAGCATAAGTAGTGGAGGTGAATCTGTGATCATGCTAGGTCTCCGACTTGCTTGATTACAGTGAACTCTCATCTAGAGTTTTTTTCTTTGAAAACATATTGTTGCTAGTAGTCCCTACTGCTGCAATATGTTCTTCAAAGGGGATGATACCTCTAGAGACCATCAAGAGAGATATGACCACCTTGGGAGTTATCACTAAAAGCCTTTTTAGCTCTCTCCCATATAGGTCCCTTAAATAGGGGCACGGAGCAAACACGCTGTGTGCCATTTTTCCACTGCCATGCATAAGTTTCATGTACCCTTTTTATATTTTGTGAATATTGTCATACTATGTTGTGCCTTTCACATATGCGTCACGCACGGATTCTGTCTTGATCCCCTCTCTTTAAACAAACCAACGGAGGGTTCGTGTCACCTTCTTAAATACATACGTTGGGCACTTTGCTACCCCAAGACGTTGTATCTAAGAAGGAGACAATTTCCTGGGCTCCCATATTCATAAATTGCATCTGTGTCATATGCATTTCTTCATGCATTCATCCATTCCACCCATGATAGATGTTGGAGTTTTGATTCGCACCGATTTTTGTTCACTTTAGTAAAACATGGGATCAAGTCAAATGCCTTCGCTTAAAAAGAGGTTCTATCAAGTCAAGGTCAAGAGCCTAGGGATCACCAGTCTAAAAGAGTTAGGGCAGTTGATGGGTCAGCTCCAGCGACAAGCTTTTCGCAAAGCTTACGGTAAAATCTGGGACCTAGCCATGGTAGAAATCTCCACAGAGGCCATTGCCTCCCTCGCCCAGTATTATGATCAGCCGTTGAGGTGCTTCACTTTTGGGGACTTCCAACTATCACCCATGGTGGAAGAGTTTGAAGAAATTCTGGGATGCCCACTGGGAGGAAGGAAGCCATATCTTTCCTCTGGGTTCTATCCCTCCATGACAAGAGTTGCCAAGGTAGTGAAAATCTCAGCACAAGAGTTTGACCGTGTAAAGCAAAACAGGAATGGGGTAGTCGGAGTACCAAGGAAGTGTTTGGAGGAAAGGGCAAAGACCTTGACAAATCAAGGCGAATGGGCTTCTTTTATTGACATCTTGGCGCTTTTGATCTTTGGAGTTGCCCTCTTTCCAAATACGGAAGGGTTAGTGGACCTAGCAGCGATTGACGCTTTCCTCGCCTTTCATCATGGCAAGGAAAGCCCAGTCGTCGCCATTTTGGCCATGTATGACACGTTCGACCGAAGATGTGAAAAGAGCGGCGCGAGAATTGTTTGTCGTACACCGGCTCCCTATGTGTGGCTGGTTTCACACCTTTTTCTCCAAGAAGGTAGGCCCGTCTATCCGCTACAAGGTCATCGCTTGTATGTCGAAAAAGGAAAGGCGAATTGGGACCAACTCTTGGCTAACATGGAGGGGCGTTTGTTAATTGGTTCCCTCGCTAGGAGGAAGGAAGAATCAGGATTCTATCTTCATGCGAAGGATTTCCAAATGTTCCCTTAATGAGAACAAGGGGTTATATTAATTATAATCCAGTCCTCGCCATAAGACAGCTTGGCTACCCCATGAGAGGAGCGCCATCAGACGAAAGCATCACGCCTTTCATTGCATGGGGTTTCAGTGACCCCAATGCGAGGGTACTCCAAGGAGTTTGCAAGGCATGTGATGCAGTGTGAAGAAAGGACAGAGAGCTTAGGGGAAGCAGTAATGGGATCATCGGCGGCTATCATAAGTGGCTGAGAGTCTAGACAGAAGGATTGGATTGGCTCCGAAATCTAAAGACTGTGAGAGACTATGAGGTTAAAGCTTCGGAAGAAGTGATGAGGTACATTCCCTAAAGACAGAGCTTGAAAGAGCCCGGGTAGTCAAAGAGAAGTTCAAGTCCATAGCCATCAAAGTCTGAAGAGAGTATGATGAACTAAGGGACGTCAATATGGCCACCGCTGAAGCCTTGGAACGAGAAACCAAGAAAGGAAGAACACGACCAAAAGAAAGTTTTGAGGGGCTTTATAGGGCAGCAATAGTGAGCTCAAGCTCCGAAGAGGTGAAAGGAATCATCACGGGTCAAAGGCATGATCTTGAAGGACGAGCTAAAGGCTTGCCTTAGGTCGAAAAGAAATTTGTCCCAATAGTTAAGCGAGACTAAAGGGAATATGTGGGCCATCATCGATGAGTGCAAAGAGAAGCTAAATCTAGCGGCGACTCACGAACAAAGGCTAGAGGATGAGTACGCCAAGATATCAGTAGAAAGGGAAGCAAGGGAAAGGGTAATTGATTCATTGCACCAAGAGGGAACAATGTGGATGGACCGATTTGCTCTTACTTTGAACAGGAGTCAAGAACTTCCCCGATTGCTAGCCAAGGCCAAAGCAATGGCGGACACCTACTCTGCCCCCGAGGAGATCCACGGACTTCTCAGCTATTGTCAGCATATGATAGACTTAATGGACCATATAATTAGAAACCGCTATGAAGTTTGTATTGTCGCTCAGATCTTGACTAGTTATAACTTTCTGAATAAAATGAGTTTATCCCACGTTTTTACTCCAAAAATCAGTGCGAATCAAGTTACTCCCGCATTTTATCTCTAGCATGCATTGTATGTTGGTCTCGTCCTTTGTCACGGGAAGCCGAAAGTTCCATATCACCTTCTTAACTGTACACATAGGGCACTGCGCCCCCAAATGCGCGAGTAAGAAGAGATAATTTTCCGGGCTCTCGTGTCCATAAATGCATTCATATCATGCATCGCATAAGCATCTCTTCATGGCATCATAATGAACATATTGTTCCTGCATTTGTCCGTTATCATATTCCAGCCTCACATTTTGCATGAGTCATTGCATCATCATGCATATGCGTTTAACATACTTTTTGTTCTACAAACCGCATACCTTTTGTTTTCATGTTTGCTTATGCATGATCCTTTCATTTTCGTCCGCAAAATGAAAACAAAAAGGGGAGGCGTGAAAATTCATGCTACAGTCTTAGTTGCATGTGTGAGGTACCATGAGCCAACCATGTTGGGATCATAAACCCATTTCGAAAAAAATATAAATTACAACAAAACAAAATGATTGAGCATGGTACCTAATGCATGGTTAACTAGGAAATGATGTTTTTTTCGGTATCTCAATTTCATAATTACATTTTCCATGCATAGTTTGAAGTATGCCCGAGTCATTCATCCCTATGAAAGGTTGTTGAAGTATTGGCGATCAGAATTGCCATTCCTTGGATTATAGGGTTGAATTAAGCTCATGCTTTTTCGAAAAAAAGTTCATCAAGTCAAGTTGAAGTATGGAAGTAACCATCTTGCAAAAATTGGGGCAAAAAATGAATCGAGTTACGTCGCTGCTTCGTCTACTGCCAAACACATTTAGGACCATTGATGTCCTTGTTACTTCCAAGTTTCACCTTGACAAAGATGTCATGGACCATGTTGAAAATCTAAATTGATTCAACCCCATGTCCTGCATAAAAGTTTGCAATACTTCAATTGTGCATCATTCGCATACATCCATCCTTTTCATTGGTTGCATTGCTCATTGCATTCTTTCCTTGAAAAAAAATGAACTTAATCATAAAAAAAAAACACGCTTTATGGCGCCCTTACCGAACCTCTAGAGTAATGGGTGAAGTAAAGGAGGTACAAGAGCAAATGGCCACAATGATGGAGGCCATGATGAGCATGAAGAAGATAATGGAAGCCAATGCGGTTACAGTTGCCGCTACCAGCGCTGTTGCTAAGGTGAACCCGATGACCTCATCTGGCCTCAACCAAATGAATCATCCAACCTTAAATATGGTAGGCAAAGATTTGGGAAGTAGGGACGGCCCCCATGATGTGCAAATTCAAAATAACTACACCTTCCCGCCATATGGCTCGCCTCCCAAGGAGGATGCCAATAACTCCGCTCCCATACTCATTGAAAGCCGACAACCTCAATCTGATCATGCACATGTCTCTCAACCCATGGGGGAGACACATGGAATGCCCCACCATAATCTAGCCGACTTCGTGCCTTGCCTCGGATATGCCACCGAAGGGCAAACAGTTGGTGGTATACCCATGCCAAACACTTTGGAGGGCCCTCAGTTTCGCCCACAACCACAACCCTTGCATTCCACAGTGGGTAAAAACCCTCATGCTATGGCGGAAATGGGAAAGTTGGATCATCTAAAGGAAAATGCTCAGGGCCATTAAAGCAGGCTGAGATTATGCCTTTGCTAACCTAGAAGAGTTGTTCCTAGTACCCGAACATAGTCATTCCCAAGTTCAAGGTGTCGGACTTTGACAAGTACAAGGGGACTACTTTCCCCAATAACCATCTAAAGATGTATTGTCGGAAGATGGGGGCATACGCAAAAGATGAGGAACTACCGATACATTTCTTCCAAGAAAGTCTTACTAGGGTAGTTGTTACCTGGTATGCTAACTTGGAACCTTCTCGAGTCCATTCTTGGAAGGACCTAATGGTTGCCTTCGTTAGGTAGTATCAGTACAATTCTGATATGACTCCGGATAGGATGCAACTACAGAACATGTGCAAAAAGGGGGCATGAATCTTTCAAAGAATACACCCAAAGGTGGAGGGATCTGGCAGCCCAAGTGGTTCCCTCAATGACAGAGAAAGAAATGGTAACAATGATAGTAGACACATTACCAGTGTTCTATTATGTAAAATGGTGGGTTACACACCTTCGAGCTTTGCGGATTTGGTCTTCGCTGGCGAAATGATCGAAGTGGGTCTAAAAAGAGGCAAATCTGATCATCATGCTTTGATAAATGAGAAAATTGGGGCAAATGAAGAGGGTGAGAATGAAGGAGAAACCCATGTTGCGACTGCCGTTCCTACATGGCCAAGTTTCCCACCAATCCAACAATGTCATTACTCAGCCAATAACAAACCCTCTCCTTACCCACCACCCAGTTATCCACAAAGGCCATCCCTAAATCAACCACAAAGCCTGTCTACCGCACTTCCAATGACGAACACCACCTTTAGCACAAACCAAAACACCAACCAAGAAATGAAATTTGCAGTGAAAAAGCCTGTAGAATTCACCCCAATTCCGGTATCGTATGCTGACTTGCTCCCATATCTACCTGATACTGCAACGGTAGCCATAACCTCTGCTAGGTTTCCTCAACCTCCATTTTTCCGAGGGTACGGCTCGAACACAATGTGTGCTTATCATGGAGGAGCCCCGGGGCATTCCATTGAGCATTGTATGACCCTGAAGCGTAAGGTGCAAAGTCTAAATTGATGTGGGCTAGCTGAAATTTGAGGAGAATCGCTTGTGAATCCTAACATTGACAAACAACACCACACATGGGGCAATTTTGAAAGATGTTGTTAGATGTCTCTAATGACTCATCAGGATTTTCAAGTTTATGCCATTATTGTAAACCATAATTACAATGCTAAATAAAGGATGAATTTGACATCCTTGTCTCTCTCATCCTTTCACAAACACATCTTTGATTATTCAACTTCCACCGGAATGTAAGTGTAAGCCATTGGTTTGTTTGCTCGAGCGACATGCGCTCCTGAGTGCTGACTTCCAAGACCGTTCAATCAGAAATTACTCATCTTGCACATTGGTGGGGGTGCTGTAAAACAACGAGTAAAGTTCAAAACAAATAAGTTTCAAAATAAAAAAAAAAGTTCAAAAAGAAAAAAAAAGGCATTTGATTGACTGTGTTTTCAAGACGTTCATGTGACCTCATTCCGGAAAGTTTAGGATGTTGGACAAATGGCCTCAGAAGGGAGGGGTTGAATTAAGATACAAAGACTATTCCCCAATTAAACTTTCACTCTCTCTTTTTGGATTAACAATGCACCCTTAAAAGACAATTCAAAATAAACTTCTTTAAAGCAAAAGATAAACAGCAATAAATAAAAGAAGTTTAAGGGAAGATAGGAATGCAAACTTGATTTATACTGGTTCGGTCACTTCCCGTACCTACGTCCACTCCTCAAGCAACCCACTTGAGATTTTCCACTCTCTTTGTAAAACTCCTTTTACAAAGTCTGAACCACACAGGGACAACCCTTCCCTTATGTTCAGGAATCCTCTACAACAAGAGACCCACGGTCTCTTAATCCCTTTTCAAAAATAAGAAGAAGAGAAGAAGAAATCTCTCTTAAAAGAGATAGATTGTACAATGAAGATCAATCAAAATTCCATATTGAATATGCAAGCTGTTGACCAAGGAATCTTTTTGAGAGGATAAGACATTTCAGTTCAGAAAAACTCTCTTAATCTTTTGAGAGGATAAAACTTTTTGGGCAATGAAAACTCTCTTTAATGGCCATTCATAAAAAGTTTGAATAGATGTGACTCTTGGAAATTATTTTCTGAAAATCCCCTCTGGTAATCGATTACAAGACTTGTGTAAACGATTACAAATTTTAAAATTTTCAAAAAAAACTGTTGGTAATCAATTACCATCCATGTGTAATCAATTGCACATTTTCAATTCAAATTTCTAGTGACTGTTATAAACATTTTCAGCTGCTGGTAATCGATTACCAGAGAGTAAATCTCAATTTAAAATGATTTAGATAGAATTCTTTAGCCAAATCTTTTTCTTTTTCAATTTGGAAACTTCTTCCTAAGATTCTAGAGATCAACTTGATCATATATCTTGATTTTCTTGGATTCTTGGATTCTTGTCTTGAATAAAACTTGGAAGCACTTGATCCTTTGGCATCATCAAAACATCTTGCTTCTACATAGGAGTCATTTGACTTAATCCATCAACTAAAAAAAATCCTTCAACTATTTCTCGTCCTTGGAAAGTTCTTTTTGCAAGAATCAACTGCTTCTTTCATTCTTCCTCACTACGAGGCTGTGAAAACAAGGCAACGATGGTTACCTCATAGCCCTACACTAGGGCAATGAAAGGCACCATGCATAAACCTCAAGCGAACCTAAGGGCAGATTAGAAGTTCTCACCCAGTAGGTTCCAAGCTACAAGGTCATCACGAAAGATAACAATTGCTACCTCAAAGCCTTACACTAGGGCAATGAGGGGCATCGTGCATGAGCCTCAAGTGAACCTAGGGGCAGATTATAAGTTCTCACCCGATAGGTTCCCTCCTACAAGGTCATGACGAAAGACAACGATTGGTACCTCAAAGACTTACACTGGGGCAATGAGGGGCACCGTGCATGAGCCTCAAGTGAACATAGAGGCCGATCAAAAGTTCTCACCCATCGATGTTTTTAACAAAAAAAGGGGGGACAAACCCTAGGATTTCAATGGATTGATTAAACATCAAACAACTCCATTGCCGTCACTCCAAAATGGTCAAGTGACTGAATCAAACAGAACACACACTCTGAGGGAGTTCCCGGAGAGATTTGCAAAAGATAGGATAAGGTTACATGGACTATTACCTCTCTCAAAAGGACAGTCAATCTGTGTTTTCCAAAAAAATCAAATCAAAATCAAAATCACAAAATAGGGAAAGAATGTCATGAACATTGTACAACTTTCCATTACATTGCATGGTTTCATATGAAGTCCGCATTTACCAAAATTCACGACAAAGGTTGCATGCATCTGCATCCCTAAAAATCATGTTAACTGCATAGATTTCCAACATCTAATGTCCAAATCTTGTGGATTTGGGATGACCAGCCCTCTCGATGAGTCGATCTCTTGCTTTCTCATAAGGGTGGACCCTTGGGTACTTGTACCTATCGCCTTTAGAGGACTACACGTCCTCGCCTTCAGAGGACTGCACGTCCTCACCTTGAGAGGGCTACACGTCCTCGCCAACAGAGGGCTGCACGACCTCACCTTCAGAGGACTACACGTCCTCGCCTTGAGAGGACTACACGTCCTCACCATCAGAGGGCTGCACGCCCTCACCTCCAGAGGACTACACGTACTTGCCTTGAGAGGGCTACACGCCCTCACCTTGGGTACTAGTTACCCTCACCTTTAGAAGACTACACGTCCTCACCTTCAGAGGGCTACACGCCCTCACCATCAGAGGACTGCACGTCCTCACCTTCGTAGGGCTACACGCCCTCACCTTTAGAGGACTACACGTCCTCGCCAACAGAGGGCTGCACACCCTCACCTTGAGAGGACTACACGTCCTCGCAAACAGAGGGCTGCACGCCCTCACCTTTAGAGGACTACACGTCCTCATCATCAGAAGGCTGCACGCCCTCACCTCCAGAGGACTACACATCCTCGCCTTGATTGGGCTACACGCCCTCGCCTTGGGTACTAGTTACCCTCATCTTCAGAGGACTACACGTCCTCACCTTCAGAGGGCTACGCGCCCTCACCATCAGAGGACTGCACGTCCTCACCTTTAGAGGACTACACGTCCTCGCCAACAGAGGGATGCACGCCCTTACCTTTAGAGGACTACACATCCTCGCCAACAGAGGGCTGCACGCCCTCACCTTGAGAGGACTACACGTCCTCGCCAACAGAGGGCTGCACGCCCTCACCTTGAGAGGACTACACGTCCTCACCATCAGAGGGCTGCATGCCCACACCTCCAGAGGACTATACATCCTCGCCTTGAGAGGGCTACACGCCCTCACCATCAGAGGACTGCACGTCCTCACCTTCGTAGGGCTACACGCCCTAACCTTTAGAGGACTACACGTCCTCCCCAACAGAGGGCTGCACACCCTCACCTTGAGAGGACTACACGTCCTCGCAAACAGAGGGCTGCACGCCCTCACCTTTAGAGGACTACACGTCCTCATCATCAGAAGGCTGCATGCCCTCACCTCCAGAGGACTACACATCCTCGCCTTGATTGGGCTACACGCCCTCGCCTTGGGTACTAGTTACCCTCACCTTCAGAGGACTACACGTCCTCACCTTCAGAGGGCTACGTGCCCTCGCCATCATAGGACTGCATGTCCTCACCTTCGTAGGGCTACACGCCCTCACCTTTAGAGGACTACACGTCCTCGCCAACAGAGGGCTGCACGCCCTCACCTTGAGAGGACTACACGTCCTCGCCATCAGAGGGCTGCACGCCCTCACCTCCGGAGGACTACACATCCTCGCCTTGAGAGGGTTGCACGCCCTCACCTTTAGAGGGCTATGCATCCTCATTTTCAGTGTGCTCCACTTCCACACCTTGAGAGAATTTAAGGTCCTCTGCCCTTAAAATTCTTAACCGAGACTTGCACTCCCGGTTAAGGGGCCAGTAGTTTCCTTTTAATGGTTCCTGGGCCACCCCCTGATATTGGAGGAGGGCCAACTGTGCGAGCACAACCAGAGAGGGAGGCTATCACATAGCTACTATGCATACCGGGGCAAGATTTCACCTGTGCCGCTGCAAAGAGACGAGTGTGGATCATGCGCACCAACATGACCACTCTTACACAGATATAAATGACATTGCTACTTAGCAACATTCTGCCCAGCGACCGCAATGTCGATCTCCTCCTGCGAAAGTATCGGTTGGTCTGTGTCGTCACGAGATAGGTAAGTATGCGCACCACTCAACTGATTTCTAATGCTATCTACTATTTGTAGGGGTCGCGCCCATAAGACACCCAGTGGACCCGGAAAAGTCCAACAGGGCCCTGGGGTTTCTAGCTCTGGTTACGGGCCTCTGTCGGCCCTACAGGGCGCCCGTGCCCCCCAGCAAGTTCATGCAATCATGACATAGGTAAGTATGCACCTCCCCCAATTGATTTCTGATGTCATCTATTGTTTGCAGGGATCGTGCCCGCAAGACACCTAGTGGACCCGAAGAAGGCCAACAGGGTCTTGGAGTTGCCAGCTCTAAATACGGGTCTCTGTTAGTTCTAGGGAGTGCCTGCCGCCCCTAGCAAGGTCATCAGGCCCCCTACCAATCGAGCTTTCATCAAGAAGTACTGTGCCCCCAGGCAGGCGCAGGGCGAAACACCACAGCAGCATTAGGATGGCCGGTAGCGGGCAATAGACACACCGCCACCACCTCTAGAGTTCACCTCAGCTCATCCAAAAAAAGGTTAGAGTGTTGCCTACGACACATGGCCGACCAGCAGGCTACCAAGTCCAAAGTCAAAGATAAGCAAAAGTACTAGGTCCGTGACCAACAAGTCATCAGGCGTCCAGCTCAAGACGTTAAAGAAGCGCTACTAGGAGGCAACCTAGTACCTTTTAAATCTCTGCTTGTTATTTGATCACCTTTGTTTCTCAAGTCATAGTAGGACACACCTAGATGCTCATGATCCTGGGGATTTAAATAAAACAAGCACAAGCTCGGAAGGTAGTCATACCTCACAAAAATATATATATGTATGTTTAGGTAGAAAGATACTTTAGATATGCATGTATGTAAAAAAAAAAATACTTCACAAAATATATATATGTATGTTTAGGTAGCAAGATACCTTGGATATGCATGTATATAGCAAAAATACCTCACAAAATATATATGTATGTTAGGTAGAAAGATACCTTGGATATGCATGTATGTAGCAAAAATACCTCACAAAATATATATATGTATGTTTAGGTAGCAAGATACCTTGGATATGCATGTATATAGCAAAAATACCACACAAAAATGTACACATGTTTAGGTAGCAAAATACCTCATGAAAAAAAAGGGAAAAACAAAAACAAACAAGAAAAAGAAATAAACAAATGATAAAAAAGGAAGAAAGAAAAAAATAGAAAATAAGTTATCTAGCTAAAAAACCAACATGCTTTTGAAAGAGATAACTTCCAACTTTTCTTTGAAAAAATTCACTGATCATAACTAGTTTTTAAAAAATGTGTATACACCTGAAGGGTGAATGTTGTGAAAATTTTCCCAGACGTCCAAAATGGACTCGAATGAATGCACAAGTTGATAAAAGAACATGTTTTGGAAACATTGGGTTGACTAAAAATAGAGGAAATGAATCCTGAGCCCTAGCATCACATGACCATAAAAATTTGACACTTGAGTGTCCACATAGGTGCATGCATGACCAGTTTTGCATAAAATTTCCAAATCATCATTTTTGCATTTGTCTCATGGAAATAATGTGGGGCATCCCTTTTATCCTTGAACCAAACCAAACCCTGACATGTATCATGTCTAGCCATTCTACAAGCCTTGAGCCAAAATCCTAACTTACCATAAACCTTGACCCAGGGTGAGAATGTCAATCCTTACCCTCGGAAGCAAAAAAGAAAAGAAGGAAATTCCAAATCAAAGAGTGGGAGAAAGCAAAAAAGAAAAGAAGGAAAATTCCCAATCAAGGTGAGGGCGTGAAACTTTCATTTAACCATTTTGAGGTACTTGGCACCCATCGTCAGGCAATTCGTGAAGTTCCGTGACATGCCGGAACTCAAAAGGAAGCATCGTTGCACAATTCGTGAGGTTCTGTAACGTTCCGTAGGTAAAAAAGGGGATGATTATGTAATCCGCAAGGTTCCGTAACCTTACAGAAAGAAAATAAGTATCGTTATGAAATTCGTAAAGTTTCGTAACCTTACGGAAAAAGAATCAGCAAAAAAAGGGCAAAGGGGGCGTATTTAGTTAAATGGGGGGTGCAAATAGTAATTTTTGAATCTGGGCCCTTCTAGAGGTTTCTGAGCAATTTCTTGCTTAAGGTGGAAGTAACCTAGCTCGCCTGGGCGAACTTGGTGGCAAATGTATTTCAGCTGTTTTGGGTGAAAAAAATTGTTTCCGTGAAGAAAATTCAAGCCGAGGTGCTTCCGTAACGCTTCCGAGATGTTTCCGTAAGCAAATCCGTGAAAGTTTTCATTCGTTCTTCACCGTTCTTCATCCGTTCTCCATCCGTTCTTCGTTCTTCAACGGGTAAGTTTTCGAATCCGAGGATTTCAATTCATTTCTTGTTTTTTAAGCTTTCATCTTTATTTCGTTCATTTTCAATTTCTTTTCTTCCGTCTTTAACGCGCTTTTACTGTTTATTTAAGCCGTTTTCTCACCTAATAAATGATAAAAATGAATTTCAACCGATCATTTGTGTTGTAATATCGTTTAATCACTTTTAAAACAAAATCTAACCGATCGTTCACGTTGTAACCTCGGTTAAACAAAAAAAAAAGCAAAATAATAATAAAATAATCAAAATATCTTGAAAAATAATAATAAAATAAATCAAAATATCTTTGAATAAAATAATCAAAAAAATCAATCGGTCGTTTTTCTTTGGAAGTTTCCTTGAATGAATTGATTAATAACCAAAGTGAAACTAAGGCTAAAATCAACTCACAAATCAAGCTTTTTCCGCAAAAATCACTAAAAACCGTTTCAAGGTCCAATGCCTTAAACGGTCCTCTTTGCTTTTATCGGTTAAACATGGACCGTTCAAAAGCATAAATTCAACATGTAACTTTACCGCTTTTGCAAGAACTACGTTGGTCTGATTTCCTCATCGCAATTGAGGATACGTAGGAGCAAAAGCCCCGCTTTTGTCGACCACCCCAAGAGATCGTTAATGGTCCAAATGCCTTAACGTTTCTCTCCTTTCAAAAACAAGAGATCGTTAATGGTCCAATGCCTTAACGTTTCTCTCCTTTCAAAATCAAAAGACCGTTTAATGGTCCAACACCTTAAATGACCTTTTGTTCAATCAAAATATATCTTGCAAAAAAGATAAAAAAAAAACAACTTAACCAACGCTCAGTTCTCAAAGAACTAGTAGGTCTGATTTCCTTATCGCAATTAAGGAATACGTAGGAGCAAGGGAAACACCCTCGTCGACCGCAAAAAGATAAAAAATATAAAAAGTACAAAAAGAAATAAAGGCGTAAAAGGGAACATAAAAGATTGAAGTCATATTTGCACATTTGATTAAAGGCTGCTGTCTCTTGTGACGGACACGTGGGGTGCTAATACCTTCCCCGTGCGTAAATTCAACTCCCGAACCTTTCACTTAAAGTTCATAGATCACGTCTTTTCCGGTTTTTCCGACGTTTTCCTCAAATAAACCTTGGTAGCGACTCCGCGCGTATTCCTTTCTTGGAGCACGCACCCGCGAGTCACGCGTCGCCCTCCCACCGAAGGGCAGGTTGCAATAGTGATAATGGTGATGTTCGTGGTGGAGGCAGGGACAACAAAGGTGAGATGTTGTGGTGGTGGTGGTGGAGGAGGCAGTGGTGGGGGCAATGGTGTGGCGGCGATGACGGGGCCATGGTGGTGGTATATGGCAATGATGGTTAGAGTGTTTTTTTTAAAACTAAAAATCAAATTTACAAAACCTTTTTTCTTAATTTTAATAATGAATATAAAATTATTTTGAAATTGAGTTAAAAACCTATTCGACTTCATTTTCGCCGAAGACGTTTTATTTGGAAATTTGCATTTGAAAACCAAAAATAAAAAACTTGCAACCATCCCGAACAAGGCCTAAGAAATTTTGAGTATTGTGGGTCTAAGTTTGTGGGACTCTCTTTTATGAATAGAGGATTCAGACTCATTAGAGGGTTGTTTTTATCCTAAAGACGACAAGGTTGCTAATTGGTACACATTTAGGTAGAGCCGTGACATATCTTAAGAAAGTGAGCTAGTCCACGACTTAGCCGTTGTTGTTTTTTTTTAATTGTGTTTGGCATTTGCAACAACAATTTCAAGTTGTATAATTTTCTACCATGTCTACTGAGCACTATACTATTATTGTTGATCTCAACAAGCCTTTTTGGTTTGAAGGAGCACATTTCAAGAGATGAAAGAGAAGATGCTTTTCTTCTTGACACACAAATTAAGGTCAGTTTTGTTATCATTGTGGACAAATTTGTCTTGCGAGAAAATCCCTTTGAGGCTCAATAGAGTAAATTGGAAGCATGGATTAACAATTCATGACTTCATGTGTAAGAAATTTATTTTAAATGCACTACTACAATAAAGCTTTTTAACAACGGTTAAATTGGACTTTTAATGACGATTCTCGATTGTCATTATAGCTAACGTCATTAAAATTGAATTTCAATTAATGATAGTTCCAAAAAATACCATCGTAAAAAACGCAAACTTTTTAAGACGGTTGTTGCATCATAATCGTCTTAAAAGGTTGACATTCTAAGACGATCCTGATGTAATAACCGTCTTAGAAGAATGCATTGATGAGAGCATAAATAAATAGTGTGCTTAAAAGTTGATATCATGAATGCATTGATGTTATCATAGCATCATTTCATGAATGTGAGCCAAACATAACACAACTTTCTTACTCTTCAACCCAATATTGTTGTAAACTTCTAATAACTCAATGCAATAGAACTATGTCACTAACTTGAAGACAAACTTCTATAATGATGAGTAATTTATTCACAAAATTTATCATGCAACAAAAATTGCAAAATCATCTATGAATTTCAAAACATTTTCTTATAGCACAAACTAAAGAGAACCAAATATATTTGTTATGTGCTCGTTGTGGAAGTCATTACTATATAAAACACATAAGTGATACAACTTACATTGGCAAAGTAGTGCACCAAGATTGCATGAAATGCTCTATATGTGGAGATACAAGCTCCGGACAGACCCATGCAAGCCTTCTATAAGTGACTTGTTGAGTCCCCTCGGCTAGTTTTATGAAGGACAAAAATTGAAGAGGAATGGAAAATTTAGTTTCTATACAACTTTATGAATATTACAATAATTGTGAAAAATACAGTTTCTAAGAAAATGAAAATCATAATAAGTTTATGAATATATAGGGAAAATGCATTTAAACCTCATTTTTTTAATGTTTTGTCATATATTAGTAAGTTAAAACATAATTAATTATAAAATACTTTTTTATGTTTAAATTTAATTACTCTTTCACCTACTCCACCAAATATAGTAAACATGAAGTTAAACCTTCAAACAAACTCAAGTATCACAATGTTTACAACAACTACGAAAAGAACCAAGATTATAAGATAGGAAGGCCCAAAACGTATAAAAATTAAATTCATTTATGCAACTATAATTGGAAGACCAATCATGACATCTGATTGCAATTATATAATCATTTATAAACTACTAATAACAAATTATAAAAGAAAAATAATTTATACTTAAGTATTTTTCCTAAAATGAAAAATATAATTATTTCCAAAAAAAATGTTCTTGAATCAAAAAAAGATCTCTCTTATTTAAAATATTACCAATTAAAAAAAGAGATTTTTTTCCTCAAAAAGAGAAAAAAAAAGTTGGAGATAGAAGATATTAACCAAATTGCCTAAACTTTTTCATAAGAAAATATAAAAAAGATATGAAAAACAGCATATTAAAAAATGGCTTAATTATTTTTTTCGTATGTAAGTTTGCATTTTTTTTAATTTTGATTTTTGAAAACTTTTTGTTCAATTTTAGTTCACTTAAGTTTGTGTTTTTTTTGTTCTATAAGTTTTTTTTTTCATTTTTAGTCATTGTAAACTTGCAGTTTTTCAATTTTAGTTCCTTTAATATTTTAATTTTTTCTCTTTTAGTCCTTTTAACTTTAAGCTTGTAGAAACCATAATTAAAAAAACACAAACTTAGAAGAAGAATTACAATTAAAAAAGCACAAACTTATAAGACTAAAAATAAATAAAAAAAGCTTACAGGAATAAAAATTTAAAAAAGCTAAAAATGAATAAAAACTCACAAAGATTAAAATTAAAAAAATACGAACTTATAATAAAAAAACATATTGAAAATTTTAAAAAAATTGTATTAAAAATTATCAGTGAATGAAAAAAAAACCATTAATAATATTCTTCCTATTACAATTAAAACTGAAACAATTCAAACTATTTCATAAGTTAATTTCCCAATCACTTGTTTTAGAATTCTTTCTCTTTGGTCAGGAAATATATAGACAACTATTAATTTTTCTGTTTAGTAAAAATAAAAATGTATGTGATTACCTGAGCATTGATTTCTGTGGTAGTGCTCATGCTTGAGTGATCAAAACAGACCTTTCTGCCTTGAGGCCTCATATAGATAATTGTTGATTGCAGGAGAAAGGCTGTCAGAGTAGTTTGGGGAAGCAGGTGCCTCCCCTACTTGGTTGCGAGAGCTGGAGCCAAGTAACATGCCATCAACATGTTTTCAAGACTAAACAGTGAAAATAAAGATTCTCCTTCACTTGTTGTCAAGTACTTTAAATGGGGCTCTACACACTGCACTTTTGAGATCTTATTTCCTTGCAACAGTCACTTTCTTTCTAGTTCCAAAGACAGTCTAAAATGTGTTTTCTGTTTCTTAGTAATAATAACCACAGACATACATAGATAAATGGGTTGGAAAAATAGTAGTAGATCAAATTACATTGGTGTTGAATAATGTAAAAGTTAGTGAGGTAATTATTACATCAGGTCTGATGTGCCATCATTTTCTTCTATTTTCTAAACCCTTTTTGCACCATTTTAATTATTGATTGGTCTTAACTGTCAATTAATTAGGCAGTTTTATTATTTGGGCTCATTTAGCTAATTTGATGTTTTTAATCTAATTTCAGGAATTAATGAAACATTGGGCTTAGTCCGGATTTTGGTTGTGGACTTGAAGAGGGCAAATAAAGCAGCGCTTACCTTAGTTAATTTCTAATTAGGAAATTTCACAATTTTATTTTATGTTGTTCAGTGTTTATTTCGTTTTGGGCCAGAGTATTGTAATAGGACCCAGTGACTTTGAGTGACTCTTTTTAAATAGCTGCCTTGGGATTCGTGCAGGGCATTCTATTCTGCTATGCTATTTTCATTATTCAGAGCTTTGGTTTTAGGTTTTCACGTTTTTCTATTCCCTTGTTACAGTTTTCGTTCTTAATGCAAATTTCCGTTTTCTGCTTCTAATTACGAGTTCATTCTTGCTTCTTCTTCTACTTTCATTTACGTTTCTGTTCATTTACGTTTCTGTTCATTCACGTTTCTGTTCATTTACGTTCTTGTTCATTTATGTTTCTGCTTCATGTTTCATTTGCGTTTTCTGTTTGAATCCATGGAAGGCTAGATTTTCTGGTGTTGTTTCCTTTTAAGGACGAAGCCCAACTCTCTTTGAGGTTTCGTTTGTAATGTGGTTTCCTGGCAGTTTTCCCTTCACCAGTTATCCCAATTTCGTGAATATTAATCAGTGCACGCTTCGTGTTCGATTAATTGCCTCTAAGCCTAACTTGCGTTCACGCTTAATGGACGAAGGGCTAACTGGTGTATGTGGTGCCTAATCACGTATTGAAAACCCTAAGTTGATTTTCGCTTAGTAAATTGAAATAGGGTTGGATTAAGTGGTTGACTGTTAGGGACGAATTCTCCATAACCCAAGATAAGAGAGTGGCTTCTGAATCAGAGGAAACAACCCGTTTTTAATATTAGTAGTTTCGTATTCCATTTTATTTGTTCTGCTCTTTAATTACCAAACAACCAAACCCCCCCCCCCCATCGTTACTGTTACTGCAAGTATATTATGAACATTTGGCTTGTCACTGCTCGTTGGGAAACGACCTAGGATCACTTCCTAGTTACTGCATTTTCATGTTTATTTGATTCGGATACGGCCTCGATCAAATTTGGCGCCGTTGCCGAGGAGCAGTGTCCAAAGGTTCATAATAGCTAGCTAGTGTTTGTTTAATCCTTTCGTGTTTTATGTTTAATTGTTAGTATTGTGTTAGTATGTGTGTTAGTGTTGTTTAGTGTCCTGGTATTTTGTTTAATGTGTGTTCTGTTTCAGTTTTACCATTAAGTGTTTCCCCTGTTTCAGTCTTGGGTGTTTTGCTGTGAAGATTGTGCTTGAAAACAGAGTAGTAGTAGAAATCAATTAGAGACGGATTTTAGTGACCACCCATGCTGAATTATTTGGGATTTTTTGTTTTAGTAGCTAGGGTTGTTATTTTTGGCTGAATTTTTTTTGTGGTAACTTCTTTTAATCCATATTTTGTGGGAAAAATAGCTAGAGCCTTTAGTTTGGTCAGATTTGAAAGTTCCAAAAAACTAGCAAATTTTGTGTTTGTCAAAACTTCAAACGGCCATAACTTTTGCTCCGGTTATCAGAATCGCAATTATTATATATGCATTTGGGGTAGAAAAAAATTTCCTACGCCGTGGCAGCCGCCATAGGCAGGCTGAGTTCTCCATCGTCCAAAAAATAGCGATTCTGTCAAAATTTTTTTATTTTTCAAGTTTTATTCACTTATTTTCCTTAACCTACCAATTTTAGCTTTCATAGTTAGACTTTGAATTTTTGTCTGAAATTTTTTGTGCTATCTTCTCATCATTTTATAAGGTTGCTCACAAAATTTCAAGTCATTTGGATATCATTTGAGGGTAGCTGTAGCTCAAACCTACACCTTTATTTACATGACAAGGCAACTAGTTGTGTGCATGCTGAATGTAGTGTATGACTAGAGGCAATCCATCTGACTTACAACCCTTTGATCCTGAGATAGATAGGACATTTCATAGATTAGTTAGGCATCATTTTATACCTTTTGATCATTCTGAGCATTCCATAACTGGTGAATTTGTGCATTCTGTTATTGGTCATTTTGAACATCCTGATCTTGAGCATTATAATTTTGAGCATTCTGATTCTGAGCATTCTGATTTTGCACAGTCTGAGAACATGACACAACCTCCACCTCGTGAGAGGACTCTAAGGGAAATGGCTGCACCTGATTTCACCTATGAAAGCTTGTGCATCCAATACCCTGATGAGGATGTCCCATATGTTCTTAAAACTGGACTGATTCATTTGCTTCCAAAGTTTCATGGCCTTGCAGGTGAAGACCCGCACAAACATTTGAAAGAATTTCACATTGTCTGCTCCACCATGAAACCCCCAGATGTCCAAGAGGATCACATATTTCTGAAGGCTTTTCCTCATTCATTAGAGGGAGTGGCAAAGGACTGGCTGTATTACCTTGCTCCAAGGTCCATCACGAGCTGGGATGACCTTAAGAGAGTATTCTTAGAAAAATTTTTCCCTGCTTCCAGGACCACAACCATCAGGAGGATATCTCAGGTATTAGACAACTCAGTGGAGAGAGCCTGTATGAATACTGGGAGAGATTTAAGAAACTATGTGCCAGTTGCCCCCACCATCAGATTTCAGAACAGCTTCTTCTCCAATATTTTTATGAAGGACTCAGTAATATGGAGAGAAGTATGATAGATGCTGCCAGTGGTGGAGCCCTTGGAGACATGACTCCTGCTGAAGCCAGAAATTTAATTGAGAAGATGGCCTCCAACTCCCAGCAGTTTAGCGCCAGAAATGATGCCATAGTCATTAGAGGAGTGCATGAGGTAGCTACAAACCCATCTGCATCATCTGAAACTAAGAAGCTTGAAGGAAAACTGGATGCGTTGGTCAACTTGGTAACCCAGCTGGCCTTGAATCAGAAATCTGTACCTGTCGCAAGGGTTTGTGGTTTGTGCTCCTCTGCTGACCACCATACAGACCTTTGCCCTTCCATGCAGCAACCTGGAGCAATTGAGCAGCCTGAAGCTTATGCTGCAAATATTTACAATAGACCTCCTCAACCTCAGCAGCAAAATCAACCACAACAGAGCAATTATGACCTTTCCAGCAACAGATACAACCCTGGATGGAGGAATCACCCTAACCTCAGATGGTCCAGCCCTCAGCAACAACAACAGCAACCTGCTCCTTCCTTCCAAAATGCTGCTGGCCCAAGCAGACCATACATTCCTCCACCAATCCAACAACAGCAACAACCCCAGAAACAGCCAACAGTTGAGGCCCCTCCACAACCTTCCCTCGAAGAACTTGTGAGGCAAATGACTATGCAGAACATGCAGTTTCAGCAAGAGACCAGAGCCTCCATTCAGAGCTTAACCAATCAGATGGGACAATTAGCTACCCAATTGAATCAACAACAGTCCCAGAATTCTGACAAGCTGCCTTCTCAAGCTGTCCAAAATCCCAAAAATGTCAGTGCCATTTCATTGAGGTCGGGAAAGCAGTGTCAAGGACCTCAACCCATAGCACCTTCCTCATCTGCAAATGAACCTGCCAAACTTCACTCTATTCCAGAAAAAGGTGATGACAAAAATCTACCTAACAATTTCTGTGCAGATGAATCTTCTTCCACAGGTAATTCTGATTTGCAGAAGCAGCACATTCCCCCTCTTCCATTCCCTCCAAGAGCAGTTTCCAACAAAAAAATGGAAGAGGCAGAGAAAGAGATCTTGGAAACGTTTAGAAAAGTAGAGGTAAACATACCTCTGTTGGATGCAATAAAGCAAATTCCAAGATATGCCAAATTCTTGAAGGAGCTGTGCACTAATAAGCGGAAGCTTAAAGGAAGTGAACGAATTAGCATGGGCAGAAATGTCTCCGCATTGATTGGTAAATCTGTTCCTCAAATTCCTGAAAAATGCAAAGATCCAGGTACATTCAGCATACCTTGTATTATAGGGAATAGTAAGTTTGACAATGCCATACTAGATTTAGGAGCCTCTGTTAGTGTTATGCCTCTGTCGATTTTTAATTCTCTATCTCTAGGTCCCTTGTAGTCAACTGATGTGGTAATTCATTTAGCTAATAGAAGTGTTGCCTATCCTGTTGGTTTCATAGAAGATGTCTTAGTTAGAGTTGGTGAACTGATTTTCCCTGTTGATTTTTATATCTTGAATATGGAAGATGGATTTTCTCAAGGATCAGTTCCCATCATTCTAGGCAGACCCTTTATGAAAATTGCTAGAACTAAGATAGATGTTTATGCAGGCACACTGTCCATGGAGTTTGGTGATATAACTGTTCATTTTAATATTCTGGATGCTATGAAATACCCATCTGAAGATCTTTCTGTATTTCGTGCTGAAATAATTGACCATGTTGTTGATGAATACATGACTGATCTTTATTCTAATCTGTATGCCTCTCACTCTTCATGCATTGAGTCTGAAATTGTACTTGATCATATGTCTGAATTTGATGCTGAGAGTGAATCTGAGAGTGATATTGATTGCATGCCTGGTGGTGGTGTTTTACCTCTTGAGATTGGTTTTATAGAGTCAGATAGGACTAACCATGTTTCAGGAAGTACACATACCTCTGACTTTCTTTATGAGGTAAAGGCTGAGAAACCATCTCCTTCTACCACTGTCCAGCCGACCACACCAGAATTGAAGCCTCTGCCATCAAATTTAAAATACGCTTACTTGGATGATAGCAAGAGTTTTCCAGTGATTATATCTGCCTCCCTTGCTGATGAGCAAGAGGAGAAGTTGTTGTCAGTTCTCAAGAAGCATAAGAAGGCTATAGGCTGGACCCTGGCAGACATTCCTGGTATTAGCCCATCCACATGTATGCATCGAATAAATTTAGAGGATGGAGCTAAACCAGTAAGACAGCCACAGAGAAGACTCAACCCGGTGATTCTTGATGTAGTGAAGAAGGAGATAACCAAGCTTTTGCAAGCTGGAATCATTTATCCTATCTCCGACAGCCAATGGGTGAGTCCCGTCCAGGTAGTCCCGAAAAAGACTGGCCTCACAGTGATCAGAAATGAGAAGGAGGAGCTGATTCCTACTCTGGTGCAGAACAGTTGGAGAGTCTGCATTCACTATAGGAGGCTGAACCAGGTTACCAAAAAGGACCATTTTCCCCTGCCATTCATCGACCAGATGCTTGAACGCCTGGCAGGTAAATCCCACTACTGTTTCCTTGATGGTTTTTCTGGTTATATGCAAATTACTATTGCTCCTGAGGATCAGGAAAAGACCACATTCACCTGCCCCTTCAGCACTTTTGCTTATAGGAGGATGCCTTTCGGCCTGTGCAATGCCCCTGGTACCTTCCAGCGGTGCATGATTAGTATTTTCAGTGATTTTTTAGAAAATTGCATAGAGGTGTTTATGGATGATTTCACTGTATATGGATCCTCTTTTGATGGTTGTTTGAATAGTTTGGAAAAAGTTTTGAATAGATGCATTGAAACTAACCTTGTTCTAAATTTTGAAAAATGTCATTTTATGGTTGAGCAAGGTATAGTTTTAGGCCACATTATTTCCAATAAGGGTATTGAAGTAGATCCTGCAAAAATTTCTGTTATTTCACAATTGCCTTACCCCTCTTGTGTGCGAGAGGTGCGATCTTTTCTTGGTCATGCAGGATTCTACAGGCGCTTTATAAGGGATTTTAGCAAAGTAGCCCTTCCACTGTCCAACTTGTTGCAAAAGGAGGTGGCGTTTGACTTTAATGACAGATGCAAAGAGGCTTTTGATTGCCTCAAAAGAGCGTTGACTACCACCCCCATCATCCAGGCACCCGATTGGACAGCCCCTTTTGAGCTTATGTGTGATGCATCAAATTATGCATTGGGAGCTGTCCTTGCTCAGAAAATTGATAAATTGCCCAGGGTGATATATTATGCTTCTAGGACTTTAGATGCTGCCCAAGCAAATTATACTACTACTGAGAAAGAGCTTCTAGCCATAGTTTTTGCTCTTGAAAAATTTCGATCTTATTTGCTTGGTACTTGCATTATTGTTTATACTGACCATGCAGCTCTAAAGTACTTGTTGAAGAAGGCTGATTCTAAGCCTAGGTTGATCCGATGGATGCTCTGGCTCCAAGAGTTTGACTTGGAGATCCGTGATAGGAGCGGAGCACAAAATCTAGTTGCTGATCATTTGAGTCGGATCGAACGTGTCTCTGATGCAGATTCACCTATTCGGGATGATTTCCCGGATGATCATTTGTATATATTGTATAGTATTTCTGACTCTCTTTCTACTCCCTGGTTTGCTAACATTGTCAATTATTTAGTTGCCTCTGTTTTTCCTCCCTTAGCATCTAAGGCCCAAAAAGATAAGATTAAAAGTGATGCTAAGCATTTTATTTGGGATGACCCCTACTTGTGGAAATTGTGCAGTGATCAGGTCATTAGACGGTGCATTCCAGATCATGAGACTGACTCAGTCCTGCAGTTCTGTCATTCTTCCGCACCGGGAGGTCATCTGGGTGTTCAAAGGACAGCTCGCAAAGTGCTTGATTGTGGTTTTTATTGGCCCACCATCTTTAAAGATGCGTGGAAGATCTGCAGCACTTGTGAGCAGTGTCAGAGAGCAGGAAATACACTTACATGGCGACAACAAATGCCTCAGCAACCTATGCTATTCTGTGAGGTGTTTGATGTCTGGGGTATAGATTTCATGGGTCCTTTTCCTGTCTCTTTTGGTTATGTTTATATTCTCCTTGCAGTTGATTATGTTTCAAAATGGGTGGAAGCCAAGCCCACTAGAACTAATGATGCTAAAGTTGTCGCAGACTTTGTCAGGTCTAATCTGTTTTGCAGGTTTGGAGTACCTAAAGCAATTGTTAGTGATCAAGGAACCCATTTTTGCAACAGGACAATGCATGCCCTGCTTAAAAAGTACGGGGTGGTACACAGGGTATCCACACCATACCACCCCCAGACTAATGGACAGGCAGAAATTTCTAACAGGGAAATCAAGAGAATTCTAGAGAAGATTGTGCAGCCAAGTAGGAAAGATTGGAGTACCAGGCTTGATGATGCTCTCTGGGCACATCGGACTGCCTACAAAGCACCCATAGGAATGTCTCCTTATCGGGTTGTCTTTGGAAAGGCATGTCATCTTCCAGTGGAAATTGAGCACAAAGCATACTGGGTAGTGAAGACTTGCAACTTCTCTATGGATCAAGCTGGCGAGGAAAGGAAGTTGCAACTGAGTGAGTTAGATGAAATCCGCCTAGAAGCCTACGAGAATGCCAAGTTCTACAAAGAAAAGACCTAGAAGTTCCATGATAGCATGATAGTTAAAAAAGACTTCGTGGTTGGGCAAAAAGTGTTATTGTATAATTCTAGGCTTGGACTCATGAGTGGTAAGTTGAGGTCTAAGTGGATTGGTCCTTTTGCTGTTACTAATGTTTTTCCTTATGGTACAGTTGAGATCAAAAGCGACTCCACAAACAAGAGCTTCAAGGTCAACGGACATCGACTTAAGCCATTCCTCACGAACCCTTCTTTAGTGAACGTAGTGGTGGAAGAGACTTCCTTACTCCACCCTACTCTTCCTCCACCATGACTTAGGGAGTTTTTCTTTTCCTATCTCCTTCTTTGCTTTTATTACACTTGTCCGATTCTCTTTGATGATTTAATTGTTTTTAATCTTTTAATTGTGCTACATTGAGGACAATGTGTTGTTTAAGTATGGGGGGGAGTGTTCTTTGGTTTTGCTAGTTTTGTTGGTTTTGTTAATTTGTTAGTTGTGTTAATTTGTTAATGTTGTTAGTTTCGTCGGATTTTCAGTTTAATATTTTGGGTCAATTTCATGTGCACGTACGACTTTGCATGTTTTTCTTTGAATTATAGGATATGTTCAAGAAATGGGTAATTGTTTTGAAAATAAAAGTTCTTGACATTTTGTGACTTGAAATCCTTGATTCTTCTCTACATGTCATGATAGTTTTGAAAGCTCAATTTGAAAGTGATGATTTTACCTTTGTGAGAATTTGAGCCATCCATCATTATAATCATTTGGTGTGTTTTGCCCCATTGATTGCTTGCACAATAGCCTTGGCTTGATTCTTGTTGATGCGTCCTAATTCACATGCATATTTGGAAATGATTAAGGCAATTTTGTTCTTATAAGCTTCTAGCCAAATGGACTTACCTTGAATTAATTCCTTTGATAGCCCTTTTGAGCCTTGTTTCCCTTTCCTTGTTTTGAAGCTCACTACAAGCCTTAAGTGAAAAACCATGATATTACCATATCCTTAAGGAATTTTGGAGCTTTGGAATTGTTTTGGGAATAAGTGTGGGGGGTTTTTGTTTCATTGGACAACTTGTTTTGTTGGCTATGCTTCATGATGTATTTTGGGCCATACTTGATGTACATTGTATATTGGTTAAATGTTGGACATGCTGAATGAAATGTTGTTTCTCAAAGGCTAAAGAGTAAAAAAAAAAAAAAAATTCGAAAAAAAAAAAAATTTCGAAAAAAGAAAAAGAAAAGCAATAAAGTTGAGTGAATAAGATCTTAAATGGCACAAGAATGATGAAACTCTTGGTTCTACTCTTCATGTTTAATTTTTATCTTTACTTCTTTTTTTTATTTTCTTATTTTTTTTCTTAATATGCACTTATTCCCCTTTGCTCCTCTATTCCTTTGGGATTTAGCCACTTATTCCATATTTCTCCATACCTTGTCCTTGGCCCCATTACAACCTTAAAAGACCTTTTGATCCTCATGTGCTTGTGTTTATGGGTTGATTGTCAATTTTAGAATCTTGCCAAGTTTATGTGGTGTTTGCTTTCATGGGTGCTTTGAGGGTAAATAGTAGCCTAGACACTTGAGAGATAGAGTGTATATCTTGTGAGGCTTTATCACTTTTCATTCTTGAGCTGATTAACTATTTTGCCATGATTGGGTTTCTTGGATGATTTTCATGAATGTCTTGACTTTTTGGATCTCCTTATGTTAGATGTTACCCATTCCTTTCATTCCTTGATGTTCATTGAGAAATATGTGAATGTTTTTTGTCTCCCTTTCATATCCTTGGATTTTGTTCTTTGTTTCATTTTGCCCAGGAGTGCAAAAGGCTAAGTATGGGGGGTTTTGATGTGCCATCATTTTCTTCTATTTTCTAAACCCTTTTTGCACCATTTTAATTATTGATTGGTCTTAATTGTCAATTAATTAGGCAGTTTTATTATTTGGGCTCATTTAGCTAATTTGATATTTTTAATCTAATTTCAGGAATTAATGAAACATTGGGCTTAATCCGGATTTTGGTTGTGGACTTGAAGAGGGCAAATAAAGCAGCGCTTACCTTAGTTAATTTCTAATTAGGAAATTTCGCAATTTTATTTTATGTTGTTCAGTGTTTATTTCGTTTTGGGCCAGAGTATTGTAATAGGGCCCAGTGACTTTGAGTGACTCTTTTTAAATAGCTGCCTTGGGATTCGTGGAGGGCATTCTATTCTGCTACGCTATTTTCATTATTCAGAGCTTTGGTTTTAGGTTTTCACGTTTTTCTGTTCCCTTGTTACAGTTTTCGTTCTTAATGCAAATTTCCGTTTTCTGCTTCTAATTACGAGTTCATTCTTGCTTCTTCTTCTACTTTCATTTACGTTTCTGTTCATTTACGTTCTTGTTCATTTACGTTTCTGCTTCATGTTTCATTTGCGTTTTCTGTTTGAATTCATGGAAGGCTAGATTTTCTGGTGTTGTTTCCTTTTGAGGACGAAACCCAACTCTCTTTGAGGTTTCGTTTGTAATGTGGTTTCCTGGCAGTTTTCCCTTCACCAGTTATCCCAATTTCGTGAATATTAATCAGTGCACGCTTCGTGTTCGATTAATTGCCTCTGAGCCTAACTTGCGTTCATGCTTAATGGACGAAGGGCTAACTGGTGTATGTGGTGCCTAATCATGTATTCAAAACCCTAAGTTGATTTTCGCTTAGTAAATTGAAATAGGGTTAGATTAAGTGGTTGACTGTTAGGGACGAATTCTCCATAACCCAGGATAAGAGAGTGGCTTCTGAATATGAGGAAACAACCCGTTTTTAATATTAGTAGTTTCGTATTCCCTTTTATTTGTTCTGCTCTTTAATTACCAAACAACCAACCCCCCCCCCATCGTTACTGTTATTGCAAGTATATTATGAACATTTGGCTTGTCACTGCTCGTTGGGAAACGACCTAGGATAACTTCCTAGTTACTGCATTTTCATGTTTATTTGATTCGGGTACGGCCTCGATCACCCGCGAATTGATTGCCTAGCGCTGTTCGCCAATTCTCTATTCCCCACTTTTATTTGGAGCCCCATGAATTTATTGCCTAGCGCTGTTCATGTGTCCTCCACCTTCGAGTCTGGAGCCCCGCGACTTGATTGCCTAGCGCTGTTCGCCAATTCTCCATTCTCCACTTTTATTCGGAGCCCTATGAATTCATTGCCTAGAGCTGTTCATGTGTCCTCCACCTTCGAGTCTGGAGCCCCGCGAATTGATTGCCTAGCGCTGTTCGCCAATTCTCCATTCTCCACTTTTATTCATAGCCCCATGAATTCATTGCCAAGCGCTATTCATGCATCCTCCACCAACGAGTATGGAGGCCCGCGAATTGATTGCCTAGCGATGTTCGCCAGTTCTCCATTCTCCACTTTTATTCTGAGCCCCATGAATTTATTGCCTAGTGCTGTTCATGTGTCCTCCACCTTCGAGTCTGGAGCCCGGCGAATTGATTGCCTCGCGCTGTTCGCCAATTCTCAATTCTCCACTTTTATTCGGAGCCCCATGAATTCATTGCCTAGCGCTGTTCATGCATCCTCCACCAACGAGTCTGGAGGCCTGCGAATTGATTGCCTAGCGCTGTTCCCCAGTTCTCCATTCTCCACTTTTATTCGGAGCCCCATGAATTTATTGTCTAGCGTTGCTCAGGTGTCCTCCATCTTCGAGTCTGGAGCCCCGCGAATTGATTGCCTAGCGCTGTTCGCCAATTCTCCATTCTCCACTTTTATTCAGAGCCCCATGAATTTATTGCCTAGCGCTGTTCATGTGTCCTCCACCTTCGAGTCTGGAGCCCCGCGAATTGATTGCCTAGCGCTACTCGCCAATTCTCCATTCTCCATTTTTATTCGGAGCCCCATGAATTCATTGCCTAGCGCTGTTCATGCATCCTCCACCAACGAGTCTAGAGCCCCGCGAATTGATGGCCTAACACTATTCGCCAATTCTCCATTCCCCACTTTTATTTGGAGCCCCATGAATTTATTGCCTAGCGTTGTTCTTGTGTCCTCCATCTTCGAGTCTGGAGCCCCGCGAATTGATTGCCTAGCGCTGTTCACCAATTCTCCATTCTCCACTTTTATTCTGAGCCCCATGATTTCATTGCCAAGCGCTGTAATGCATCCTCCACCAACGAGTATGGAGGCCCGCGAATTGATTGCCTAGCGATGTTCGCCAGTTCTCCATTCTCCACTTTTATTCTGAGCCCCATGAATTTATTGCCTAGTGTTGTTCATGTGTCCTCCACCTTCGAGTCTGGAGCCCGGCGAATTGATTGCCTCGCGCTGTTCGCCAATTCTCAATTCTCCACTTTTATTCGGTGCCCCATGAATTCATTGCCTAGCGCTGTTCAAGCATCCTCCACCAACGAGTCTAGAGGCCTGCGAATTGATTGCCTAGCGCTGTTCCCCAGTTCTCCATTCTCAACTTTTATTCGGAGCCCTATTAATTTATTGTCTAGCGTTGTTCATGTGTCCTCCATCTTCAAGTCTGGAGCCCCGCGAATTGATTGCCTAGCGCTGTTCGCCAATTCTCCATTCTCCACTTTTATTGGGAGCCCCATGAATTCATTGCCTAGAGCTGTTCGTGTGTCCTCCACCTTCGAGTCTGGAGCCCCACGATTAGATTGCCTAGCGCTGTTCGCCAATTCTCAATTCTCCACTTTTATTCATAGCCCCATGAATTCATTGCCAAGCGGTGTTCATGCATCCTCCACCAACGAGTATGAAGGCCCGCGAATTGATTGCCTAGCGCTGTTCGCCAGTTCTCGATTCTTTACTTTTATTCTGAGCCCCATGAATTCATTGCCTAGTGCTGTTCATGTGTCCTCCACCTTCGAGTCTGGAGGCCGACGAATTGATTGCCTCGCGCTGTTCGCCAATGCTCAATTCTCCACTTTTATTCGGAGCCCCATGAATTTATTGTCTAGCGTTGTTCAGGTGTTCTCCATCTTCGAGTCTGGAGCCCCGCGAATTGATTGCCTAGCGCTGTTCGCCAATTCTCCATTCTCCACTTTTATTCGGAGCCCTATGAATTTATTGCATAGCGCTGTTCATGCATCCTCCACCAACGAGTCTGGAGCCCCGCGAATTGATTGCCTAGCACTATTCGCCAATTCTCCATTCCCCACTTTTATTCGGAGCCCCATGAATTTATTGCCTAGCGTTGTTCATGTGTCCTCCATCTTCGAGTCTGGAGCCCCACGAACTGATTGCCTAGCGCTGTTCGCCAATTCTCCATTCTCCACTTTTATTCGGAGCCCCATGAATTCATTGCCTAGCGTTGTTCATGTGTCCTCCACCTATGAGTCTAGCGCCCCACGAATTGATTGCCTAGCGAAGTTCGCCAATTCTCCATTCTCCACTTTTATTCAAAGCCCCATGAATTCATTGCCTAGTGTTGTTCATGTGTCCTCCATCTTCGAGTCTCGAGCCCCGCGAATTGATTGCTTAGCGTTGTTCGCCAATTCTCCATTCTCCACTTTTATTCGGAGCCCCATGAATTCATTGCCTAGCGCTATTCAAGTGTCCTCCACAATCGAGTCTGGAGCCCCGCGAATTGATTGCCTAGCGCTGTTCCCAGTTCTCCATTCTCCACTTTTATTCGGAGCCCCATGAATTTATTGACTAGCGTTGTTCAGGTGTCCTCCATCTTCGAGTCTGGAGCCCCGCGAATTGATTTCCTAGCGTTGTTCGCCAATTCTCCATTCTCCACTTTTATTTGGAGCCCCATGAATTTATTGCCTAGCGCTGTTCATGTGTCCTCCACCTTCGAGTGTGGAGCCCCGCGACTTGATTGCCTAGCGCTGTTCGCCAATTCTCCATTCTCCACTTTTATTCGGAGCCCCATGAATTCATTGCCTAGAGCTGTTCATGTGTCCTCCACCTTCGAGTCTGGAGCCCCGCGAATTGATTGCCTAGCGCTGTTCGCCAATTCTCCATTCTCCACTTTTATTCGGAGCCCCATGAATTTATTGTCTTGCGTTGTTCAGGTGTCCTCCATCTTCGAGTCTGGAGCCCCGCAAATTGATTGCCTAGCGCTGTTCGCCAATTCTCCATTCTCCACTTTTATTCGGAGCCCCATGAATTTATTGCCTAGCGCTGTTCATGCATCGTCCACCAACGAGTCTGGAGCCCCGCGAATTGATTGCCTAGAACTATTCGCCAATTCTCCATTCCCCACTTTTATTCGGAGCCCCATGAATTTATTGCCTAGCGTTGTTCATGTGTCCTCCATCTTCGAGTCTGGAGCCCCTCGAATTGATTGCCTAGCGCTGTTCGCCAATTCTCCATTCTCCACTTTTATTCGGAGCCCCATGAATTCATTGCCTAGCGCTGTTCATGTGTCCTCCACCTTTCAGTCTAGCGCCCCGCGAATTGATTGCCTAGCGAAGTTCGCCAATTCTCCATTCTCCACTTTTATTCGTAGCCCCATGAATTCATTGCCTAGTGTTGTTCATGTGTCCTCCATCTTCGAGTCTGGAGCCCCGCGAATTGATTGCCTAGCGTTGTTCGCCAATTCTCCATTCTCCACTTTTATTCGGAACCCCACGAATTCATTGCCTAGCGCTATTCAAGTGTCCTCCACCATCGAGTCTGGAGCCCCGCGAATTGATTGCCTAGCGCTGTTCCCCAGTTATCCATTTTCCATTTTTATTCGGAGCCCCATGAATTTATTGCCTAGCGTTGTTCAGGTGTCCTCAATCTTCGAGTCTGGAGCCCCGCGAATTGATTGCCTAGCGCTGTTCGCCAATTCTCCATACTCCACTTTTATTCGGAGCCCCATGAATTTATTGTCTAGCGTTGTTCAGGTGTCCTCCATCTTCGAGTCTAGAGCCCCGCGAATTGATTTCCTAGCGCTGCTCGCCAATTCTGCATTCTCCACTTTTATTTGAAGCTCCATGAATTTATTGTCTAGCATTGTCTAGGTGTCCTCCATCTTCGAGTCTGGAGCCCCGCGAATTGATTGCCTAGCGCTGTTCGTCAGTTCTCCATTCTCCACTTTTATTCTGAGCCCCATGAATTTATTGCCTAGCGCTGTTCATGTGTCCTCCACCTTCGAGTCTGGAGCCCTGCGAATTGATTGCCTAGCGCTGTTCCCCAGTTATCCATTCTCCATTTTTATTCGGAGCCCCATGAATTTATTGCCTAGCGTTGTTCATGTGTCCTCCACCTTCGAGTCTGGAGCCCCGCGAATTGATTGCCTAGCGCTATTAGCCAATTCTCCATTCTCCACTTTTATTTGGAGCCCCATGAATTCATTGCCAAGTGCTGTTCATGCATCCTCCACCAACTAGTCTGGAGGCCTGCGAATTGATTGCCTAGCGCTGTTCGCCAGATCTCAATTCTCCACTTTTATTCGGAGCCCCATGAATTCAAGTCCAAGCGCTGTTCATGCATCCTCCACCAACTAGTCTGGAGGCCTGCGAATTGATTGCCTAGCGCTGTTCGCCAATTCTCCATTTTCCACTTTTTTTCGGAGCCCCATGAATTCATTGCCTAGCGCTGGTCATGTGTCCTCCGCCTTCGAGTCTGGGGCCCCGCGAATTGATTGCCTAGCGTTGTTCGCCAATTCTCCATTCTCCACTTTTATTCATAGACCCATGAATTCATTGCCTAGCGCTGTTCATGCATCCTCCACCAACGAGTCTGGAGGCCTGCGAATTGATTGCCTAGCGCTGTTCCCCAGTTATCCATTCTCCATTTTTATTCGGAGCCCCATGAATTTATTGCCTAGCGTTGTTCATGTGTCCTCCACCTTCGAGTCTGGAGCCCCGCGAATTGATTGCCTAGCGCTTTTCGCCAATTCTCCATTCTCCACTTTTTTTCGGAGCCCTATGAATTCATTGCCTAGCGCTGTTCATGTGTCCTCCACCTTCGAGTCTGGGGCCCCGCGAATTGATTGCCTAGCGCTGTTCGCCAATTCTCTATTCTCCACTTTTATTCGGAGCCCCATGAATTCATTGCCAAGCGCTGTTCATGCATCCTCCACCAACGAGTCTGGAGGCTCGCGAATTGATTGCCTAGCGCTGTTCGTCAGTTCTCCATTCTCCACTTTTATTCTGAGCCCCATGAATTTATTGCCTAGCGTTGTTCATGTGTCCTCCACCTTCGAGTCTGGAGCCCCGCGAATTTATTGCCTAGCGATGTTCGCTAGTTCTCCATTCTCCACTTTTATTCAGAGCCCCATGAATTTATTGCCTAGCGCTGTTAATGTGTCCTCCACCTTCGAGTCTAGAGGCCCGCGAATTTATTGCCTAGCGCTGTTCGCCAATTCTCCATTCT
Source organism: Glycine soja (assembly GCF_004193775.1). Lineage (NCBI taxonomy): Eukaryota > Viridiplantae > Streptophyta > Magnoliopsida > Fabales > Fabaceae > Glycine > Glycine soja. Next base: position 20,822,315 of record NC_041002.1, on the reverse strand, counting down.
CCACTTTTATTTGGAGCCCCATGAATTTATTGTCTAGCATTGTTTAGGTGTCCTCCATCTTCACGTCTGGAGCCCCGCGAATTAATTGCCTAGCGCTGTTCGTCAGTTCTCCATTCTCCACTTTTAGACGGAACCCCACGAATTCATTGCCTAGCGCTATTCAAGTGTCCTCCACCATCGAGTCTGGAGCCCCGCGAATTGATTGCCTAGCGCTGTTCGTCAGTTCTCCATTCTCCACTTTTATTCTGAGCCCCATGAATTTATTGTCTAGCGTTGTTCAGGTGTCCTCCATCTTCGAGTCTAGAGCCCCGCGAATTGATTTCCTAGCGCTTCTCGCCAATTCTGCATTCTCCACTTTTATTTGAAGCCCCATGAATTTATTGTCTAGCATTGTTTAGGTGTCCTCCATCTTCGAGTCTGGAGCCCCGCGAATTGATTGCCTAGCGCTGTTCGTCAGTTCTCCATTCTCCACTTTTATTCTGAGCCCCATGAATTTATTTCCTAGCGCTGTTCATGTGTCCTCCACCTTCGAGTCTGGAGCCCCGCGAATTGATTACCTAGCGCTGTTCGCCAATTCTCCATTCTTTACTTTTTTTCGGAGCCCCATGAATTCATTGCCTAGTGCTGTTCATGTGTCCTCCACCTTCGAGTCTGGAGCCCCGCGAATTGATTGCCTAGCGTTATTCGCCAATTCTCCATTCTCCACTTTTATTCGGAGCCCCATGAATTCATTGCCAAGTGCTGTTCATGCATCCTCCACCAACTAGTCTGGAGGCCTGTGAATTGATTGCCTAGCGCTGTTCGCCAGATCTCAATTCTCCACTTTTATTCGGAGCCCCATGAATTCAAGTCCAAGCGCTGTTCATGCATCCTCCACCAACGAGTCTGGAGGCCTGCGAAATGATTGCCTAGCGCTGTTCGCCAATTCTCCATTTTTCACTTTTTTTTGGAGCCCCATGAATTCATTGCCTAGCGCTGTTCATGTGTCCTCCACCTTCGAGTCTGGGGCCCCGCGAATTGATTGCCTAGCGCTATTCGCCAATTCTCCATTCTCCACTTTTATTCGGAGCCCCATGAATTCATTGGCAAGCGCTGTTCATGCATCCTCCACCAACGAGTCTGGAGGCTCGCGAATTGATTGCCTAGCGCTGTTCGCCAGTTCTCCATTCTCCACTTTTATTCTGAGCCCCATTAATTTATTGCCTAGCGCTGTTCATGTGGCCTCCACCAACGAGTCTGGAGCCCCGCGAATTGATTGCCTAGCGCTGTTCGCCAATTCTCCAATCTCCACGTTTTTTCGGAGCCCCATGAATGCATTGCCTAGCGCTGTTCATGCATCCTCCACCAACGAGTCTGGAGGCTCGCGAATTGATTGCCTAGCGCTGTTCGCCAGTTCTCCATTCTCCACTTTTATTCTGAGCCCCATGAATTTATTGCCTAGCGCTGTTCATGTGTCCTCCACATTCGAGTCTGGAGCCTCGCGAATTGATTGCCTAGCGCTGTTCGCCAATTCTCCATTCTCCACTTTTATTCAGAGCCCCATGAATTCATTGCCTAGCGCTGTTCATGCATCCTCCACCAACGAGTCTGGAGGCCTGCGAATTGATTGCCTAGCGCTGTTCGCCAGTTCTCCATTCTCCACTTTTATTCGGAGCCCCATGAATTCATTGCCTAGCGCTGTTCATGTGTCCTCCACCTTCGAGTCTGGAGCCCCGCGAATTGATTGCCTAGCGCTGTTCGCCAATTCTCCATTCTCCACTTTTATTCAGAGCCCCATGAATTCATTGCCTAGCGCTGTTCATGCATCCTCCACCAACGAGTCTGGAGGCCTGCGAATTGATTGCCTAGCGCTGTTCACAGTTCTCCATTCTCCACTTTTATTCTGAGCCCCATGAATTTATTGCCTAGCGCTGTTCATGTGTCCTCCACCTTCGAGTCTGGAGCCTCGCGAATTGATTGCCTAGCGCTGTTCGCCAATTCTCCATTCTCCACTTTTATTCGGAGCCCCATGAATTCATTGCCTAGCGCTGTTCATGCATCCTCCACCAACGAGTCTGGAGGCTCGCGAATTGATTGCCTAGCGCTGTTCGCCAGTTCTCCATTCTCCACTTTTATTCTGAGCCCCATGAATTTATTGCCTAGCGCTGTTCATGTGTCCTCCACCTTCGAGTCTGGAGCCCCGCGAATTGATTGCCTAGCGCTGTTCGCCAATTCTCCATTCTCCACTTTTATTCGAGCCCCATGAATTCATTGCCTAGCGCTGTTCATGCATCCTCCACCAACGAGTCTGGAGGCCTGCGAATTGATTGCCTAGCGCTGTTCCCCAGTTCTCCATTCTCCACTTTTATTCGGAGCCCCATGAATTCATTGCCTAGCGCTGTTCATGTGTCCTCCACCTTCGAGTCTGGAGCCCCGCGAATTGATTGCCTAGCGCTGTTCGCCAATTCTCCATTCTCCACTTTTATTCGGAGCCCCATGAATTCATTGCCTAGCGCTGTTCATGCATCCTCCACCAACGAGTCTGGAGGCTCGCGAATTGATTGCCTAGCGCTGTTCGCCAGTTCTCCATTCTCCACTTTTATTCTGAGCCCCATGAATTTATTGCCTAGCGCTGTTCATGTGTCCTCCACCTCGAGTCTGGAGCCCCGCGAATTGATTGCCTAGCGCTGTTCGCCAATTCTCCATTCTCCACTTTTATTCTGAGCCCCATGAATTTATTGCCTAGCGCTGTTCATGTGTCCTCCACCTTCGAGTCTGGAGGCCTGCGAATTGATTGCCTAGCGCTGTTCGCCAGTTCTCCATTCTCCACTTTTATTCGGAGCCCCATGAATTCATTGCCTAGTGCTGTTCATGTGTCCTCCACCTCGAGTCTGGAGCCCGCGAATTGATTGCCTAGCGCTGTTCGCCAATTCTCCATTCTCCACTTTTATTCGGAGCCCCATGAATTCATTGCCTAGCGCTGTTCATGTGTCCTCCACCTTCGAGTCTGGAGCCCCGCGAATTGATTGCCTAGCGCTGTTCGCCAATTCTCCATTCTCCACTTTTATTCGGAGCCCCATGAATTCATTGCCTAGCGCTGTTCATGTGTCCTCCACCATCGAGTCTGGAGCCCGCGAATTGATTGCCTAGCGCTGTTCGCCAATTCTCCATTCTCCACTTTTATTCGAGCCCCATGAATTCATTGCCTAGCGCTGTTCATGTGTCCTCCACCATCGAGTCTGGAGCCCTGCGAATTGATTGCCTAGCGCTGTTCCCAATTCTCCATTCTCCACTTTTATTCGGAGCCCCATGAATTCATTGCATAGTGCTGTTCATGTGTCCTCCACCTTCGAGTCTGGAGCCCCGCGAATTGATTGCCTAGCGCTGTTCGCCAATTCTCCATTCTCCACTTTTTTTCGGAGCACCATGAATTCATTGCCTAACGCTGTTCATGTGTCCTGCACCTTCGAGTCTGGAGCCCGCGAATTGATTGCCTAGCGCTGTTCGCCATTCTCCACTTTTATTCGAGCCCATGAATTATTGCTAGCGCTGTTCATGTCCTCCACCCGAGTCTGGAGCCCGCGAATTGATTGCCTAGCGCTGTTCGCCATTCTCCATTCTCCACTTTTATTCGGAGCCCCATGAATTCATTGCCTAGCGCTGTTCATGCATCCTCCACCACGAGTCTGGAGCCCGCGAATTGATTGCCTAGCGCTGTTCGCCAATTCTCCATTCTCCACTTTTTTTCGGAGCCCCATGAATTCATTGCCTAGCGCTGTTCATGTGTCCTCCACCTTCGAGTCTGGCGCCCCGCGAATTGATTGCCTAGCGCTGTTCGCCAATTCTCCATTCTCCACTTTTATTCGGAGCCCCATGAATTCATTGCCTAGCGCTGTTCATGCATCCTCCACCAACGAGTCTGGAGGCCCGCGAATTGATTGCCTAGCGCTGTTCGCCAGTTCTCCATTCTCCACTTTTATTCGGAGCCCCATGAATTCATTGCCTAGCGCTGTTCATGTGTCCTCCACCTTCGAGTCTGGAGCCCCGCGAATTGATTGCCTAGCGCTGTTCGCCAATTCTCCATTCTCCACTTTTATTCGGAGCCCCATGAATTCATTGCCTAGCGCTGTTCATGCATCCTCCACCAACGAGTCTGGAGGCCCGCGAATTGATTGCCTAGCGCTGTTCGCCAATTCTCCATTCTCCACTTTTATTCGGAGCCCCATGAATTCATTGCCTAGCGCTGTTCATGTGTCCTCCACCTTCGAGTCTGGAGCCCCGCGAATTGATTGCCTAGCGCTGTTCGCCAATTCTCCATTCTCCACTTTTATTCGAGCCCCATGAATTCATTGCCTAGCGCTGTTCATGTGTCCTCCACCTCGAGTCTGGAGCCCTGCGAATTGATTGCCTAGCGCTGTTCGCCAGTTCTCCATTCTCCACTTTTATTCGGAGCCCCATGAATTCATTGCCTAGCGCTGTTCATGTGTCCTCCACCTTCGAGTCTGGAGCCCCGCGAATTGATTGCCTAGCGCTGTTCGCCAATTCTCCATTCTCCACTTTTATTCGGAGCCCCATGAATTCATTGCCTAGCGCTGTTCATGTGTCCTCCACCTTCGAGTCTGGAGCCCCGCGAATTGATTGCCTAGCGCTGTTCGCCAATTCTCCATTCTCCACTTTTATTCGGAGCCCCATGAATTCATTGCCTAGCGCTGTTCATGTGTCCTCCACCTTCGAGTCTGGAGCCTGCGAATTGATTGCCTAGCGCTGTTCGCCATTCTCCATTCTCCACTTTTATTCGGAGCCCCATGAATTCATTGCCTAGCGCTGTTCATGGTCCTCCACCAACGAGTCTGGAGCCCGCGAATTGATTGCCTAGCGCTGTTCGCCAATTCTCCATTCTCCACTTTTATTCGGAGCCCCATGAATTTATTGCCTAGCGCTGTTCATGTGTCCTCCACCTTCGAGTCTGGAGCCCCGCGAATTGATTGCCTAGCGCTGTTCGCCAATTCTCCATTCTCCACTTTTATTCGGAGCCCCATGAATTCATTGCCTAGCGCTGTTCATGTGTCCTCCACCTTCGAGTCTGGAGCCCCGCGAATTGATTGCCTAGCGCTGTTCGCCAATTCTCCATTCTCCACTTTTATTCGGAGCCCCATGAATTCATTGCCTAGCGCTGTTCATGTGTCCTCCACCTCGAGTCTGGAGCCCGCGAATTGATTGCCTAGCGCTGTTCGCCAATTCTCCATTCTCCACTTTTATTCGGAGCCCCATGAATTCATTGCCTAGCGCTGTTCATGCATCCTCCACCAACGAGTCTGGAGCCCCGCGAATTGATTGCCTAGCGCTGTTCGCCAATTCTCCATTCTCCACTTTTATTCGGAGCCCCATGAATTCATTGCCTAGCGCTGTTCATGTGTCCTCCACCTTCGAGTCTGGAGCCCCGCGAATTGATTGCCTAGCGCTGTTCGCCAATTCTCCATTCTCCACTTTTATTCGGAGCCCCATGAATTCATTGCCTAGCGCTGTTCATGTGTCCTCCACCTTCGAGTCTGGAGCCCCGCGAATTGATTGCCTAGCGCTATTCGCCAATTCTCCATTCTCCACTTTTATTCGGAGCCCCATGAATTCATTGCATAGTGCTGTTCATGTGTCCTCCACCTTCGAGTCTGGAGCCCGCGAATTGACTGCCTAGCGCTGTTCGCCAATTCTCCATTCTCCACTTTTTTTCGGAGCCCCATGAATTCATTGCCTAGCGCTGTTCATGTGTCCTCCACCTTCGAGTCTGGCGCCCCGCGAATTGATTGCCTAGCGCTGTTCGCCAATTCTCCATTCTCCACTTTTATTCGGAGCCCCATGAATTCATTGCCTAGCGCTGTTCATGATCCTCCACCTCGAGTCTGGAGCCCGCGAATTGATTGCCTAGCGCTGTTCGCCAATTCTCCATTCTCCACTTTTATTCGGAGCCCCATGAATTCATTGCCTAGCGCTGTTCATGTGTCCTCCACCTTCGAGTCTGGAGCCCGCGAATTGATTGCCTAGCGCTGTTCGCCAATTCTCCATTCTCCACTTTTATTCGGAGCCCCATGAATTCATTGCCTAGCGCTGTTCATGTCCTCCACCACGAGTCTGGAGCCCGCGAATTGATTGCCTAGCGCTGTTCGCCAATTCTCCATTCTCCACTTTTATTCGGAGCCCCATGAATTCATTGCCTAGCGCTGTTCATGTCCTCCACCTCGAGTCTGGAGCCCGCGAATTGATTGCCTAGCGCTGTTCGCCAATTCTCCATTCTCCACTTTTATTCGGAGCCCCATGAATTCATTGCCTAGCGCTGTTCATGTGTCCTCCACCTTCGAGTCTGGAGCCCGCGAATTGATTGCCTAGCGCTGTTCGCCAATTCTCCATTCTCCACTTTTATTCGGAGCCCCATGAATTCATTGCCTAGCGCTGTTCATGTGTCCTCCACCTCGAGTCTGGAGCCCGCGAATTGATTGCCTAGCGCTGTTCGCCAATTCTCCATTCTCCACTTTTATTCGGAGCCCCATGAATTCATTGCCTAGCGCTGTTCATGTGTCCTCCACCTTCGAGTCTGGAGCCCCGCGAATTGATTGCCTAGCGCTGTTCGCCAATTCTCCATTCTCCACTTTTATTCGGAGCCCCATGAATTCATTGCCTAGCGCTGTTCATGTGTCCTCCACCTTCGAGTCTGGAGCCCCGCGAATTGATTGCCTAGCGCTGTTCGCCAATTCTCCATTCTCCACTTTTATTCGGAGCCCCATGAATTCATTGCCTAGCGCTGTTCATGGTCCTCCACCTTCGAGTCTGGAGCCCGCGAATTGATTGCCTAGCGCTGTTCGCCAATTCTCCATTCTCCACTTTTATTCGGAGCCCCATGAATTCATTGCCTAGCGCTGTTCATGTCCTCCACCTCGAGTCTGGAGCCCGCGAATTGATTGCCTAGCGCTGTTCGCCAATTCTCCATTCTCCACTTTTATTCGGAGCCCCATGAATTCATTGCCTAGCGCTGTTCATGTGTCCTCCACCTTCGAGTCTGGAGCCCCGCGAATTGATTGCCTAGCGCTGTTCGCCAATTCTCCATTCTCCACTTTTTTTCGGAGCACCATGAATTCATTGCCTAACGCTGTTCATGTGTCCTGCACCTTCGAGTCTGGGGCCCCGCGAATTGATTGCCTAGCGCTGTTCGCCAATTCTCCATTCTCCACTTTTATTCGGAGCCCCATGAATTCATTGCCTAGCGCTGTTCATGTGTCCTCCACCTTCGAGTCTGGAGCCCCGCGAATTGATTGCCTAGCGCTGTTCGCCAATTCTCCATTCTCCACTTTTATTCGGAGCCCCATGAATTCATTGCCTAGCGCTGTTCATGCATCCTCCACCTCGAGTCTGGAGCCCGCGAATTGATTGCCTAGCGCTGTTCGCCAATTCTCCATTCTCCACTTTTATTCGGAGCCCAATGAATTCCTTGCCAAGCGCTGTTCATGCATCCTCCAAAAATGAGTCTGGAGCCTCGCGAATTGATTGCCTAGCGCTGTTCGCCAGTTCTCCATTCTCCACTTTTATTCTGAGCCCCATGAATTATTGCCTAGCGCTGTTCATGTGTCCTCCACCTTCGAGTCTGGAGCCCGCTGAATTGATTGCCTAGCGCTGTTCGCCAATTCTCCATTCTCCACTTTTATTCGGAGCCCCATGAATTCATTGCCTAGCGCTGTTCATGTGTCCTCCACCTTCGAGTCTGGAGCCCCGCGAATTGATTGCCTAGCGCTGTTCGCCAATTCTCCATTCTCCACTTTTATTCGGAGCCCCATGAATTCATTGCCTAGCGCTGTTCATGTGTCCTCCACCTTCGAGTCTGGAGCCCGCGAATTGATTGCCTAGCGCTGTTCGCCAATTCTCCATTCTCCACTTTTATTCGGAGCCCCATGAATTCATTGCCTAGCGCTGTTCATGCATCCTCCACCTCGAGTCTGGAGCCCGCGAATTGATTGCCTAGCGCTGTTCGCCAATTCTCCATTCTCCACTTTTTTTCGGAGCCCCATGAATTCATTGCCTAGCGCTGTTCATGTGTCCTCCACCTTCGAGTCTGGGGCCCGCGAATTGATTGCCTAGCGCTGTTCGCCAATTCTCCATTCTCCACTTTTATTCGGAGCCCCATGAATTCATTGCCTAGCGCTGTTCATGTGTCCTCCACCTTCGAGTCTGGAGCCCCGCGAATTGATTGCCTAGCGCTGTTCGCCAATTCTCCATTCTCCACTTTTATTCGGAGCCCCATGAATTCATTGCCTAGCGCTGTTCATGTGTCCTCCACCTTCGAGTCTGGAGCCCCGCGAATTGATTGCCTAGCGCTGTTCGCCAATTCTCCATTCTCCACTTTTATTCGGAGCCCCATGAATTCATTGCCTAGCGCTGTTCATGTGTCCTCCACCTTCGAGTCTGGAGCCCCGCGAATTGATTGCCTAGCGCTGTTCGCCAATTCTCCATTCTCCACTTTTATTCGGAGCCCCATGAATTCATTGCCTAGCGCTGTTCATGTGTCCTCCACCTTCGAGTCTGGAGCCCCGCGAATTGATTGCCTAGCGCTGTTCGCCAATTCTCCATTCTCCACTTTTATTCGGAGCCCCATGAATTCATTGCCTAGCGCTGTTCATGCATCCTCCACCATCGAGTCTGGAGCCCCGCGAATTGATTGCCTAGCGCTGTTCGCCATTCTCCATTCTCCACTTTTATTCGGAGCCCCATGAATTCATTGCCTAGCGCTGTTCATGTGTCCTCCACCTTCGAGTCTGGAGCCCGCGAATTGATTGCCTAGCGCTGTTCGCCAATTCTCCATTCTCCACTTTTATTCGGAGCCCCATGAATTCATTGCCTAGCGCTGTTCATGTGTCCTCCACCTTCGAGTCTGGAGCCCGCGAATTGATTGCCTAGCGCTGTTCGCCAATTCTCCATTCTCCACTTTTATTCGGAGCCCCATGAATTCATTGCCTAGCGCTGTTCATGTGTCCTCCACCTTCGAGTCTGGAGCCCGCGAATTGATTGCCTAGCGCTGTTCGCCAATTCTCCATTCTCCACTTTTATTCGGAGCCCCATGAATTCATTGCCTAGCGCTGTTCATGTGTCCTCCACCTTCGAGTCTGGAGCCCGCGAATTGATTGCCTAGCGCTGTTCGCCAATTCTCCATTCTCCACTTTTATTCGGAGCCCCATGAATTCATTGCCTAGCGCTGTTCATGTGTCCTCCACCTTCGAGTCTGGAGCCCTCTGAATTGATTGCCTAGCGCTGTTCGCCAATTCTCCATTCTCCACTTTTATTCGGAGCCCCATGAATTCATTGCCTAGCGCTGTTCATGTGTCCTCCACCTTCGAGTCTGGAGCCCCGCGAATTGATTGCCTAGCGCTGTTCGCCAATTCTCCATTCTCCACTTTTATTCGGAGCCCCATGAATTCATTGCCTAGCGCTGTTCATGTGTCCTCCACCTTCGAGTCTGGAGCCCGCGAATTGATTGCCTAGCGCTGTTCGCCAATTCTCCATTCTCCACTTTTATTCGGAGCCCCATGAATTCATTGCCTAGCGCTGTTCATGTGTCCTCCACCTTCGAGTCTGGAGCCCGCGAATTGATTGCCTAGCGCTGTTCGCCAATTCTCCATTCTCCACTTTTATTCGGAGCCCCATGAATTCATTGCCTAGCGCTGTTCATGTGTCCTCCACCTTCGAGTCTGGAGCCCGCGAATTGATTGCCTAGCGCTGTTCGCCAATTCTCCATTCTCCACTTTTATTCGGAGCCCCATGAATTCATTGCCTAGCGCTGTTCATGTGTCCTCCACCTTCGAGTCTGGAGCCCGCTGAATTGATTGCCTAGCGCTGTTCGCCAATTCTCCATTCTCCACTTTTATTCGGAGCCCCATGAATTCATTGCCTAGCGCTGTTCATGTGTCCTCCACCTTCGAGTCTGGAGCCCCGCGAATTGATTGCCTAGCGCTGTTCGCCAATTCTCCATTCTCCACTTTTATTCGGAGCCCCATGAATTCATTGCCTAGCGCTGTTCATGTGTCCTCCACCTTCGAGTCTGGAGCCCGCGAATTGATTGCCTAGCGCTGTTCGCCAATTCTCCATTCTCCACTTTTATTCGGAGCCCCATGAATTATTGCCTAGCGCTGTTCATGTGTCCTCCACCTTCGAGTCTGGAGCCCGCGAATTGATTGCCTAGCGCTGTTCGCCAATTCTCCATTCTCCACTTTTATTCGGAGCCCCATGAATTCATTGCCTAGCGCTGTTCATGTGTCCTCCACCTTCGAGTCTGGAGCCCGCTGAATTGATTGCCTAGCGCTGTTCGCCAATTCTCCATTCTCCACTTTTATTCGGAGCCCCATGAATTCATTGCCTAGCGCTGTTCATGTGTCCTCCACCTTCGAGTCTGGAGCCCCGCGAATTGATTGCCTAGCGCTGTTCGCCAATTCTCCATTCTCCACTTTTATTCGGAGCCCCATGAATTCATTGCCTAGCGCTGTTCATGTGTCCTCCACCTTCGAGTCTGGAGCCCGCTGAATTGATTGCCTAGCGCTGTTCGCCAATTCTCCATTCTCCACTTTTATTCGGAGCCCCATGAATTCATTGCCTAGCGCTGTTCATGTGTCCTCCACCTTCGAGTCTGGAGCCCCGCGAATTGATTGCCTAGCGCTGTTCGCCAATTCTCCATTCTCCACTTTTATTCGGAGCCCCATGAATTCATTGCCTAGCGCTGTTCATGTGTCCTCCACCTTCGAGTCTGGAGCCCCGTGAATTGATTGCCTAGCGCTGTTCGCCAATTCTCCATTCTCAACTTTTATTCGGAGCCCCATGAATTTATTGCCTAGCGCTGTTCATGTGTCCTCCACCTTCGAGTCTGGAGCCCGCGAATTGATTGCCTAGCGCTGTTCGCCAATTCTCCATTCTCCACTTTTATTCGGAGCCCCATGAATTCATTGCCTAGCGCTGTTCATGTGTCCTCCACCTTCGAGTCTGGAGCCCCGCGAATTGATTGCCTAGCGCTGTTCGCCAATTCTCCATTCTCCACTTTTATTCGGAGCCCCATGAATTTATTGCCTAGCGCTGTTCATGTGTCCTCCACCTTCGAGTCTGGAGCCCTCTGAATTGATTGTCTGGCGCTATTCGCCAATTCTCCATTCTCCACTTTTATTCGGAGCCCCATGAATTCATTGCCTAGCGCTGTTCATGTGTCCTCCACCTTCGAGTCTGGAGCCCCGCGAATTGATTGCCTAGCGCTGTTCGCCAATTCTCCATTCTCCACTTTTATTCGGAGCCCCATGAATTCATTGCCTAGCGCTGTTCATGTGTCCTCCACCTTCGAGTCTGGAGCCCGCGAATTGATTGCCTAGCGCTGTTCGCCAATTCTCCATTCTCCACTTTTATTCGGAGCCCCATGAATTATTGCCTAGCGCTGTTCATGTGTCCTCCACCTTCGAGTCTGGAGCCCGCGAATTGATTGCCTAGCGCTGTTCGCCAATTCTCCATTCTCCACTTTTATTCGGAGCCCCATGAATTCATTGCCTAGCGCTGTTCATGTGTCCTCCACCTTCGAGTCTGGAGCCCCGCGAATTGATTGCCTAGCGCTGTTCGCCAATTCTCCATTCTCCACTTTTATTCGGAGCCCCATGAATTATTGCCTAGCGCTGTTCATGTGTCCTCCACCTTCGAGTCTGGAGCCCGCGAATTGATTGCCTAGCGCTGTTCGCCAATTCTCCATTCTCCACTTTTATTCGGAGCCCCATGAATTCATTGCCTAGCGCTGTTCATGTGTCCTCCACCTTCGAGTCTGGAGCCCGTGAATTGATTGCCTAGCGCTGTTCGCCAATTCTCCATTCTCCACTTTTATTCGGAGCCCCATGAATTATTGCCTAGCGCTGTTCATGTGTCCTCCACCTTCGAGTCTGGAGCCCTCTGAATTGATTGTCTGGCGCTATTCGCCAATTCTCCATTCTCCACTTTTATTCGGAGCCCCATGAATTCATTGCCTAGCGCTGTTCATGTGTCCTCCACCTTCGAGTCTGGAGCCCTGCGAATTGATTGCCTAGCGCTGTTCGCCAATTCTCCATTCTCCACTTTTATTCGGAGCCCCATGAATTTATTGCCTAGCGCTGTTCATGTGTCCTCCACCTTCGAGTCTGGAGCCCGGCGAATTGATTGCCTCGCGCTGTTCGCCAATTCTCCATTCTCCACTTTTATTCGGAGCCCCATGAATTAATTGCCTAGCGCTGTTCATGTGTCCTCCACCTTCGAGTCTGGAGCCCCGCGAATTGATTGCCTTGCGCTGTTCGCCAATTCTCCATTCTCCACTTTTATTCGGAGCCCCATGAATTCATTGCCTAGCGCTGTTCATGTGTCCTCCACCTTCGAGTCTGGAGCCCCGCGAATTGATTGCCTAGCGCTGTTCGCCAATTCTCCATTCTCCACTTTTATTCGGAGCCCCATGAATTCATTGCCTAGCGCTGTTCATGTGTCCTCCACCTTCGAGTCTGGAGCCCTCTGAATTGATTGTCTGGCGCTATTCGCCAATTCTCCATTCTCCACTTTTATTCGGAGCCCCATGAATTCATTGCCTAGCGCTGTTCATGTGTCCTCCACCTTCGAGTCTGGAGCCCCGCGAATTGATTGCCTAGCGCTGTTCGCCAATTCTCCATTCTCCACTTTTATTCGGAGCCCCATGAATTCATTGCCTAGCGCTGTTCATGTGTCCTCCACCTTCGAGTCTGGAGCCCGCGAATTGATTGCCTAGCGCTGTTCGCCAATTCTCCATTCTCCACTTTTATTCGGAGCCCCATGAATTCATTGCCTAGCGCTGTTCATGTGTCCTCCACCTTCGAGTCTGGAGCCCGTGAATTGATTGCCTAGCGCTGTTCGCCAATTCTCCATTCTCCACTTTTATTCGGAGCCCCATGAATTCATTGCCTAGCGCTGTTCATGTGTCCTCCACCTCGAGTCTGGAGCCCGCGAATTGATTGCCTAGCGCTGTTCGCCAATTCTCCATTCTCCACTTTTATTCGGAGCCCCATGAATTCATTGCCTAGCGCTGTTCATGTGTCCTCCACCTTCGAGTCTGGAGCCCCGCGAATTGATTGCCTAGCGCTATTCGCCAATTCTCCATTCTCCACTTTTATTCGGAGCCCCATGAATTCATTGCCTAGCGCTGTTCATGTGTCCTCCACCTTCGAGTCTGGAGCCCCGCGAATTGATTGCCTAGCGCTGTTCGCCAATTCTCCATTCTCCACTTTTATTCGGAGCCCCATGAATTCATTGCCTAGCGCTGTTCATGTGTCCTCCACCTTCGAGTCTGGAGCCCCGCGAATTGATTGCCTAGCGCTGTTCGCCAATTCTCCATTCTCCACTTTTATTCGGAGCCCCATGAATTCATTGCCTAGCGCTGTTCATGTGTCCTCCACCTTCGAGTCTGGAGCCCGCGAATTGATTGCCTAGCGCTGTTCGCCAATTCTCCATTCTCCACTTTTATTCGGAGCCCATGAATTCATTGCCTAGCGCTGTTCATGTGTCCTCCACCTTCGAGTCTGGAGCCCGCGAATTGATTGCCTAGCGCTGTTCGCCAATTCTCCATTCTCCACTTTTATTCGGAGCCCCATGAATTCATTGCCTAGCGCTGTTCATGTGTCCTCCACCTTCGAGTCTGGAGCCCGCGAATTGATTGCCTAGCGCTGTTCGCCAATTCTCCATTCTCCACTTTTATTCGGAGCCCCATGAATTCATTGCCTAGCGCTGTTCATGTGTCCTCCACCTTCGAGTCTGGAGCCCGCGAATTGATTGCCTAGCGCTGTTCGCCAATTCTCCATTCTCCACTTTTATTCGGAGCCCCATGAATTCATTGCCTAGCGCTGTTCATGTGTCCTCCACCTTCGAGTCTGGAGCCCGCGAATTGATTGCCTAGCGCTGTTCGCCAATTCTCCATTCTCCACTTTTATTCGGAGCCCCATGAATTATTGCCTAGCGCTGTTCATGTGTCCTCCACCTTCGAGTCTGGAGCCCGCGAATTGATTGCCTAGCGCTGTTCGCCAATTCTCCATTCTCCACTTTTATTCGGAGCCCCATGAATTCATTGCCTAGCGCTGTTCATGCTCCTCCACCTCGAGTCTGGAGCCCGCGAATTGATTGCCTAGCGCTGTTCGCCAATTCTCCATTCTCCACTTTTATTCGGAGCCCCATGAATTCATTGCCTAGCGCTGTTCATGTGTCCTCCACCTTCGAGTCTGGAGCCCGCGAATTGATTGCCTAGCGCTGTTCGCCAATTCTCCATTCTCCACTTTTATTCGGAGCCCCATGAATTCATTGCCTAGCGCTGTTCATGTGTCCTCCACCTTCGAGTCTGGAGCCCGCGAATTGATTGCCTAGCGCTGTTCGCCAATTCTCCATTCTCCACTTTTATTCGGAGCCCCATGAATTATTGCCTAGCGCTGTTCATGTGTCCTCCACCTTCGAGTCTGGAGCCCCGCGAATTGATTGCCTAGCGTTGTTCGCCAGTTCTCCATTCTCCACTTTTATTCGGAGCCCCATGAATTCATTGCCTAGCGCTGTTCATGTGTCCTCCACCTTCGAGTCTGGAGCCCCGCGAATTGATTGCCTAGCGCTGTTCGCCAATTCTCCATTCTCCACTTTTATTCGGAGCCCCATGAATATATTGCCTAGCGCTGTTCATGTGTCCTCCACCTTCGAGTCTGGAGCCCGCAGAATTGATTGCCTCGCGCTGTTCGCCAATTCTCCATTCTCCACTTTTATTCGGAGCCCCATGAATTCATTGCCTAGCGCTGTTCATGTGTCCTCCACCTTCGAGTCTGGAGCCCCGCGAATTGATTGCCTAGCGCTATTCGCCAATTCTCCATTCTCCACTTTTATTCGGAGCCCCATGAATTCATTGCCTAGCGCTGTTCATGTGTCCTCCACCTTCGAGTCTGGAGCCCTCTGAATTGATTGCCTAGCGCTATTCGCCAATTCTCCATTCTCCACTTTTATTCGGAGCCCCATGAATTCATTGCCTAGCGCTGTTCATGTGTCCTCCACCTTCGAGTCTGGAGCCCCGCGAATTGATTGCCTAGCGCTGTTCGCCAATTCTCCATTCTCCACTTTTATTCGGAGCCCCATGAATTCATTGCCTAGCGCTGTTCATGTGTCCTCCACCTTCGAGTCTGGAGCCCTCTGAATTGATTGCCTAGCGCTGTTCGCCAATTCTCCATTCTCCACTTTTATTCGGAGCCCCATGAATTCATTGCCTAGCGCTGTTCATGTGTCCTCCACCTTCGAGTCTGGAGCCCTGCGAATTGATTGCCTAGCGCTGTTCGCCAATTCTCCATTCTCCACTTTTATTCGGAGCCCCATGAATTCATTGCCTAGCGCTGTTCATGTGTCCTCCACCTTCGAGTCTGGAGCCCCGCGAATTGATTGCCTAGCGCTGTTCGCCAATTCTCCATTCTCCACTTTTATTCGGAGCCCCATGAATTATTGCCTAGCGTTGTTCATGTGTCCTCCACCTTCGAGTCTGGAGCCCCGCGAATTGATTGCCTAGCGCTATTCGCCAATTCTCCATTCTCCACTTTTATTCGGAGCCCCATGAATTCATTGCCTAGCGCTGTTCATGTGTCCTCCACCTTCGAGTCTGGAGCCCCGCGAATTCATTGCCTAGCGAAGTTCGCCAGTTCTCCATTCTCCACTTTTATTCGGAGCCCCATGAATTTATTGCCTAGCGTTGTTCATGTGACCTCCACCTTCGAGTCTGGAGTCCCGCGAATTTATTGCCTAGCACTAGTTCGCCAATTCTCCATTCTCCACTTTTATTCGGAGCCCCATGAATTTATTGCCTAGCGCTGTTCATGTGTCCTCCACCTTCGAGTCTGGAGCCCGGAGAATTGATTGCCTCGCGCTGTTCGCCAATTCTCCATTCTCCACTTTTATTCGGAGCCCCATGAATTAATTGCCTAGCGCTGGTCATGTGTCCTCCACCTTCGAGTCTGGAGCCCGCGAATTGATTGCCTAGCGCTGTTCGCCAATTCTCCATTCTCCACTTTTATTCGGAGCCCCATGAATTTATTGCCTAGCGCTGTTCATGTGTCCTCCACCTTCGAGTCTGGAGCCCCGCGAATTGATTGCCTAGCGCTGTTCGCCAATTCTCCATTCTCCACTTTTATTCGGAGCCCCATGAATTCATTGCCTAGCGCTGTTCATGTGTCCTCCACCTTCGAGTCTGGAGCCCCGCGAATTGATTGCCTAGCGCTGTTCGCCAATTCTCCATTCTCCACTTTTATTCGGAGCCCCATGAATTCATTGCCTAGCGCTGTTCATGTGTCCTCCACCTTCGAGTCTGGAGCCCCGCGAATTGATTGCCTAGCGCTGTTCGCCAATTCTCCATTCTCCACTTTTATTCGGAGCCCCATGAATTCATTGCCTAGCGCTGTTCATGTGTCCTCCACCTTCGAGTCTGGAGCCCCGCGAATTGATTGCCTAGCGCTGTTCGCCAATTCTCCATTCTCCACTTTTATTCGGAGCCCCATGAATTATTGCCTAGCGCTGTTCATGTGTCCTCCACCTTCGAGTCTGGAGCCCCGCGAATTGATTGCCTAGCGCTGTTCGCCAATTCTCCATTCTCCACTTTTATTCGGAGCCCCATGAATTATTGCCTAGCGCTGTTCATGTGTCCTCCACCTTCGAGTCTGGAGCCCGCGAATTGATTGCCTAGCGCTGTTCGCCAATTCTCCATTCTCCACTTTTATTCGGAGCCCCATGAATTTATTGCCTAGCGCTGTTCATGTGTCCTCCACCTTCGAGTCTGGAGCCCGCGAATTGATTGCCTAGCGCTGTTCGCCAATTCTCCATTCTCCACTTTTATTCGGAGCCCCATGAATTCATTGCCTAGCGCTGTTCATGTGTCCTCCACCTTCGAGTCTGGAGCCCCGCGAATTGATTGCCTAGCGCTGTTCGCCAATTCTCCATTCTCCACTTTTATTCGGAGCCCCATGAATTTATTGCCTAGCGCTGTTCATGTGTCCTCCACCTTCGAGTCTGGAGCCCTGCGAATTGATTGCCTAGCGCTATTCGCCAATTCTCCATTCTCCACTTTTATTCGGAGCCCCATGAATTCATTGCCTAGCGCTTTTCATGCATCCTCCACCAACGAGTCTGGAGCCCCGCGAATTGATTGCCTAGCGCTGTTCGCCAATTCTCCATTCTCCACTTTTATTTGGAGCCCCATGAATTATTTCCTAGCGCTGTTCATGTGTCCTCCACCTTTGAGTCTGGAGCCCCACGAATTGATTGCCTAGCGAAGTTCGCCAATTCTCCATTCTCCACTTTTATTCGGAGCCCCATGAATTCATTGCCTAGCGTTGTTCATGTGTCCTCCACCTTCGAGTCTGGAGCACCGCGAATTCATCGCCTAGCGCTGTTCGCCAATTCTCCATTCTCCACTTTTATTCGGAGCCCCATGAATTCATTGCCTAGCACTGTTCATTGTCCTCCACCTTCGAGTCTGGAGCCCGCGAATTGATTGCCTAGCGCTGTTCGCCAATTCTCCATTCTCCACTTTTATTCGGAGCCCCATGAATTTATTGCCTAGCGCTATTCATGTGTCCTCCACCATCGAGTCTGGAGCCCCGCGAATTGATTGCCTTACGATGTTCACCCATTCTCCATTCTCTACTTTTATTCGGAGGCCCATGAATTTATTGCCTAGCGCTATTCATGTGTCCTCCACCGTCGAGTCTGGAGCCCCACGAATTGATTGCCTAGCACTGTTCGCCAATTCTCCATTCTCCACTTTTATTCGGAGCCCCATGAATTTATTGCCTAGCGCTGTTCATGTGTCCTCCACCTTCGAGTCTGGAGCCCCGTGAATTGATCGCCTAGCGCTGTTCGCCAATTCTCCATTCTCCACTTTTATTCGGAGCCCCATGAATTTATTGCCTATTGCTGTTCATATGTCCTCCAACTTCGAGTCTGGAGCCCCGCGAATTGATTGCCTAGCGCTTTTCGCCAATTCTCCATTCTCCACTTTTATTTGGAGCCCCATTAAATTATTTCCTAGCGCTGTTCATGTGTCGTCCACCTTTGAGTCTGGAGCCCCACGAATTGATTGCCTAGTGAAGTTCGCCAATTCTCCATTCACCACTTTTATTCGGAGCCCCATGAATTCATTGCCTAGCACTGTTCATCTGTCCTCCACCTTTGAGTCTGGAACCCCGCGAATTGATTGCCTAGCGCTGTTCGCCAATTCTCCATTCTCCACTTTTCTTCGGAGCCCCATGAATTCATTGCCTAGCGCTGCTCATGCATCCTCCACCAACGAGTCTCTAGCCCCGCAAATTGATTGCCTAGCGCTGTTCGCCAATTCTCCATTCTCCACTTTTATTCGGAGCCCCATGAATTTATTGCCTATTGCTGTTCATATGTCCTCCAACTTCGAGTCTGGAGCCCCGCGAATTGATTGCCTAGCGCTGTTCGCCAATTCTCCATTCTCCACTTTTATTCGGAGCCCCATGAATTCATTGCCTAGCGCTGTTCAGGTGTCCTCCACCTTCGAGTCTGGAGCCCCGCGAATTGATTGCCTTGCGCTGTTCGCCAATTCTCCATTCTCCACTTTTATATGGAGCCCCATGAATTTATTGCCTAGCGCAGTTCATGTGTCCTCCACCTTCGAGTCTGGAGCCCTGCGAATTGATTGCGTAGAGCTATTCGCCAATTCTCCATTCTCCACTTTTATTCCGAGCCCCATGAATTCATTGCCTAGCGCTTTTCATGCATACGCCACCAACGAGTCTGGAGCCCCGCGAATTGATTGCCTAGCGCTGTTCGCCAATTCTCCATTCTCCACTTTTATTCGGAGCCCCATGAATTCATTGCCTAGCGTTGTTCATGTGTCCTCCACCTTCGAGTCTGGAGCACCGCGAATTCATCGCCTAGCGCTGTTCGCCAATTCTCCATTCTCCACTTTTATTCGGAGCCCCATGAATTCATTGCCTAGCACTGTTCATCTGTCCTCCACCTTTGAGTCTGGAACCCCGCGAATTGATTGCCTAGCGCTGTTCGCCAATTCTCCATTCTCCACTTTTCTTCGGAGCCCCATGAATTCATTGCCTAGCGCTGCTCATGCATCCTCCACCATCGAGTCTGGAGCCCCGCGAATTGATTGCCTTACGATGTTCGCCCATTCTCCATTCTCTACTTTTATTCGGAGGCCCATGAATTCATTGCCTAGCGCTGTTCATGTGTCCTCCACCGTCGAGTCTGGAGCCCCACGAATTGATTGCCTAGCACTGTTCGCCAATTCCCCATTCTCCACTTTTATTCGGAGCCCCATGAATTTATTGCCTAGCGCTTTTCATGTGTCCTCCACCTTCGAGTCTGGAGCCCCGCGAATTGATCGCCTAGCGCTGTTCGCCAATTCTCCATTCTCCACTTTTATTCGGAGCCCCATGAATTCATTGCCTAGCGCTGTTCATCTGTCTTCCACCTTCGAGTCTGGAACCCTGTGAATTGATTGCGTAGCGCTGTTCGCCAATTCTCCATTCTACACTTTTATTGGGAGCCCCATGAATTCATTGCCAAGCGCTATTCATGTGTCCTCCACCTTCGAGTCTGGAGCCCCGCGAATTGATTGCCTAGCGCTGTTCGCCAGTTCTCCATTCTCCACTTTTATTCGGAGCCCCATGAATTCATTGCCTAGCGCTTTTCATGCATACTCCACCAACGAGTCTGGAGCCCCGCGAATTGATTGCCTAGTGTTGTTCGCCAATTATCCATTCTCCACTTTTATTTGGAGCCCCATTAAATTATTTCCTAGCGTTGTTCATGTGTCCTCCACCTTTGAGTCTGGAGCCCCACGAATTGATTGCCTAGCGAAGTTCGCCAATTCTCCATTCTCCACTTTTATTCGGAGCCCCATGAATTCATTGCCTAGCGCTGCTCATGCATCCTCCACCAACGAGTCTTTAGCCCCGCAAATTGATTGCCTAGCGCTGTAAGCCAATTCTCCATTCTCCACTTTTATTCGGAGCCCCATGAATTTATTGCCTAGCGCTGTTCATATGTCCTCCACCTTCGAGTCTGGAACCCCGCGAATTGATTGCCTAGCGCTGTTCGCCAATTCTCCATTCTCCACTTTTATTCGGAGCCCCATGAATTCATTGCCTAGCGCTGTTCATGTGTCCTCCACCTTCGAGTCTGGAGCCCCGCGAATTGATTGCCTTGCGCTGTTCGCCAATTCTCCATTCTCCACTTTTATTCGGAGCCCCATGAATTTATTGCCTAGCGCAGTTCATGTGTCCTCCACCTTCGAGACTGGAGCCCTGCGAATTGATTGCCTAGCGCTGTTCACCAATTCTCCATTCTCCACTTTTTTTCGGAGCCCCATGAATTCATTTCCTAGCGTTGTTCATGCATCCTCCACCAACGAGTCTGGAGTCCCGCGAATTGATTGCCTAGCACTGTTCGCCAATTCTCTTTTCTCCACTTTTATTCGGAGCCCCATGAATTCATTGCCTAGCGCTGTTCATGTGTCCTCCACCTTCGAGTCTGGAGCCCCGCGAATTGATTGCCTAGCGCTGTTCGCCAATTCTCCATTCTCCACTTTTCTTCGGAGCCCCATGAATTCATTGCCTAGCGCTGCTCATGCATCCTCCACCAACGAGTCTTTAGCCCCGCAAATTGATTGCCTAGCGCTGTTCGCCAATTCTCCATTCTCCACTTTTATTCGGAGCCCCATGAATTTATTGCCTAGCGCTTTTCATATGTCCTCCACCTTCGAGTCTGGAGCCCCGCGAATTGATTACCTAGCGCTGTTCGCCAATTCTCCATTCTCCACTTTTATTCGGAGCCCCATGAATTCATTGCCTAGCGCTGGTCATGTGTCCTCCACCTTCGAGTCTGGAGGCCCGTGAATTGATTGCCTAGCGCTGTTCGCCAATTCTCCATTCTCCACTTTTATTCGGAGCCCCATGAATTTATTGCCTAGCGCAGTTCATGTGTCCTCCACCTTCGAGTCTGGAGCCCTGCGAATTGATTACCTAGCGCTGTTCGCCAATTCTCCATTCTCCACTTTTTTTCGGAGCCCCATGAATTCATTTCCTAGCGTTGTTCATGCATCCTCCACCAACGAGTCTGGAGTCCCGCGAATTGATTGCCTAGCACTGTTCGCCAATTCTCTTTTCTCCACTTTTATTCGGAGCCCCATGATTTCATTGCCTAGCGCTGTTCATGTGTCCTCCACCTTCGTGTCTGGAGCCCCGCGAATTGATTGCCTAGCGCTGTTCGCCAATTCTCCATTCTCCACTTTTATTCGGAGCCCCATGAATTCATTTCCTAGCACTGTTCATCTGTCCTCCACCTTCGAGTCTGGAACCCCGCGAATTGATTGCCTAGCGCTGTTCGCCAATTCTCCATTCTCCACTTTTATTCGGAGCCCCATGAATTTATTGCCTAGCGCTATTCATGTGTCCTCCACCATCGAGTCTGGAGCCCCGCGAATTGATTGCCTTACGATGTTCGCCCGTTCTCCATTCTCTACTTTTATTCGGAGGCCCATGAATTTATTGCCTAGCGCTATTCATGTGTCCTCAACCGTCGAGTCTGGAGCCCCACGAATTGATTGCCTAGCACTGTTCGCCAATTCCCCATTCTCCACTTTTATTCGGAGCCCCATGAATTTATTGCCTATTGCTGTTCATATGTCCTCCAACTTCGAGTCTGGAGCCCCACGAATTGATTGCCTAGCGCTGTTCGCCAATTCTCCATTCTCCACTTTTATTCGGAGCCCCATGAATTCATTGCCTAGCGTTGTTCATGTGTCCTCCACCTTCGAGTCTGGAGCCCCGCGAATTGATCGCCTAGCGCTGTTCGCCAATTCTCCATTCTCCACTTTTATTCGGAGCCCCATGAATTTATTGCCTAGCGCAGTTCATGTGTCCTCCACCTTCGAGTCTAGAGCCCTGCGAATTGATTGCCTAGAGCTATTCGCCAATTCTCCATTCTCCACTTTTATTCGGAGCCCCATGAATTCATTGCCTACCGCTTTTCATGCATACGCCACCAACGAGTCTGGAGCCACGCGAATTGATTGCCTAGCCCTGTTCGCCAATTCTCCATTCTCCACTTTTAAATGGAGCCCCATTAAATTATTGCCTAGCGTTGTTCATGTGTCCTCCACCTTTGAGTCTGGAGCCCCACGAATTGATTTCCTAGCGAAGTTTGCCAATTCTCCATTCTCCACTTTTATTCGGAGCCCCATGAATTCATTGCCTAGTGTGGTTCATGTGTCCTCCATCTTCGAGTTTGGAGCCCCGCGAATTGATTGCCTGGCACTGTTCGCCAATTCTCCATTCTCCACTTTTATTCGGAGCCCCATGAATTCAATTCCTAGCGTTATTCATGTGTCCTCCACCGTCGAGTCTGGAGCCCCGCGAATTGATTGCCTGGCACTGTTCGCCAATTCTCCATTCTCCACTTTTATTCGAAGCCCCATGAATTCATTGCCTAGTGTTGTTCATGTGTCCTCCATCTTCGAGTTTGGAGCCCCGCGAATTGATTGCCTAGCGCTGTTCGCCAATTCTCCATTCTCCACTTTTCTTCTGAGCCCCATGAGTTCATTGCCTAGCGCTGCTCATGCATCCTCCACCAACGAGTCTTTAGCCCCGCAAATTTATTGCCTAGCGCTGTTCGCCAATTCTCCATTCTCCACTTTTATTCGGAGCCCCATGAATTTATTGCCTAGCGCTGTTCGTGTGTCCTCCACCTTCGAGTCTGGAGCCCCGCGAATTGATTGCCTAGCGCTGTTCGCCAATTCTCCATTCTCCACTTTTATTGGGAGCCCCATGAATTCATTGCCTAGCGCTATTCATGTGTCCTCCACCTTCGAGTCTGGAGCCCCGCGAATTGATTGCCTAGCGTTGTTCGCCAATTCTCCATTCTCCACTTTTATTCGGAGCCCCAAGAATTCATTGCCTAGCGCTGTTCATGCATCCTCCACCAACGAGTCTGGAGGCCCGCGAATTGATTGCCTATCGCTGTTCGCCAGTTCTCCATTCTCCACTTTTATTCGGAGCCCCATGAATTTATTGCCTAGCGCTGTTCATGTGTCCTCCACCTTCGAGACTGGAGCCCTGCGAATTGATTGCCTAGCGCTTTTCGCCAATTCTCCATTCTCCACTTTTTTTCGGAGCCCCATGAATTCATTTCCTAGCGCTGTTCATGCATCCTCCACCAACGAGTCTGGAGTCCCGCGAATTGATTGCCTAGCACTGTTCGCCAATTCTCTTTTCTCCACTTTTATTCGGAGCCCCATGAATTCATTGCCTAGCGCTGTTCATGTGTCCTCCACCTTCGAGTCTGGAGCCCCGCGAATTGATTGCCTAGCGCTGTTCGCCAATTCTCCATTCTCCACTTTTCTTCGGAGCCCCATGAATTCATTGCCTAGCGCTGCTCATGCATCCTCCACCAACGAGTCTTTAGCCCCGCGAATTGATTGCCTAGCGCTGTTCGCCAATTCTCCATTCTCCACTTTTCTTCGGAGCCCCATGAATTCATTGCCTAGCGCTGCTCATGCATCCTCCACCAACGAGTCTTTAGCCCCGCAAATTGATTGCCTAGCGCTGTTCGCCAATTCTCCATTCTCCACTTTTATTCGGAGCCCCATGAATTTATTGCCTAGCGCTGTTCATATGTCCTCCACCTTCGAGTCTGGAGTCCCGCGAATTGATTGCCTAGCGCTGTTCGCCAATTCTCCATTCTCCACTTTTATTCGGAGCCCCGTGAATTCATTGCCTAGCGCTATTCATGTGTCCTCCACCTTCGAGTCTGGAGCCCCGCGAATTGATTGCCTAGCGTTGTTCGCCAATTCTCCATTCTCCACTTTTATTCGTAGCCCCATGAATTCATTGCCTAGCGCTGTTCATGTGTCCTCCACCTTCGAGTCTGGTGCCCCGCGAATTGATTGCCTAGCGCTGTTCACCAATTCTCCTTTCTCCACTTTTATTCGTAGCCCCATGAATTTATTGCCTAGCGCTGTTCATGTGTCCTCCACCATCGAGTCTGGAGCCCCGCGAATTGATTGCCTAGCATTGTTCGCCAATTCTCCATTCTCCAATCTTATTCGGAGACCCATGAATTCATTGCCTAGCCTTGTTCATGTGTCTGCCGTTATCAAGCGCGGAGCCTCTGGTGACTGGGAAATATGGTTTTTTGTTATTTTCCCGATCGGTTCCTTCGCCAAACATGTGTATATGTGTATATTATGTTGTCGGTGTTCTTTGTTGTTTGTGTTTGTTTTGTGTTGTGCAGAGAAAGAAGAAGGAGAGACGAGAGTCGTCATGGACTAATCACGGAAAGGGCAAGACGGGCGAAATCAGTGTCTTATCTTTGCTTTCCTCTTATCTCCGATAAAAGGTAAGTAAAGAGGGGCAATTGTCATACCCTAATTTCGTCCGGGGATTATTACTTGATAACATGCAACCTTTGGTTGGCCGATTTGAGATACTTGGCATCCTTTGTTGCACAATATATGAAGTCCCGAGACGTGTCGGAAATCAAAAGGAAGCAGGCTTACGCGATCCATGAAATTCTGTAATGTGGTGGAAATCGAAAAGAGGTGTTTTTGCGCAATCTGTGAGTTTCCGTAACTTTTTCGAAAGCTAAAAAAGAGTAAATACATAATCCGTAAGGATTCATAACCTTGCAGAAGGAAAATAAGTATCGTTACGAAATTCGTAAAGTTTCGTAACGATACGGAAAAAGAATTACCAAAAAAGGTAAAGGGGGTGCATTTAGTAAAAAAGGGGTACAAATAGCAATCAAGCCCACTTGGGCCTTCCAGTTTCTTCTTCCAGAAGGCGGTTGCTTCTGGAGGAAGCAACCTTGCTCACCTGGGCGAGCTGGGTGGCAAGCTCCTCCCCTATTTTGCTATAAATAGGGGAAGGAGTGAAGAGGAAAGGGGTTCAGCCTTCTTGACACTTCTTATTCTCTCGAAATTGCTAAGGAAAATTGTTTCCGTGAAGAAAATCCAAGCCGAGGCCCTTCCGTAACGTTTCCGTGAGTAATTACGCGAAGATTTTCAACCGTTCTTCGACATTCATCGTTCGTTCTTCGTTTTCTTCGATCTTCAACTGGTAAGTACCCCAAACCGAGCTTTTCAATTCATTCAATGTACCCGTGGTGGTCCACATTTTGTTTCATGTATTTTTATTCTTATTTTCATTACTTTCCATACCCCCTTTTGACATGCTTCAGTCATTTATTTAAGTCATTTCGCGCCTAATCTAAAAATAAAATAAATTTCCATCGATCATTTGAATTGTAGTATTCATTAATTTCTGTTAAAAGGAGTTCCAACCGCTCGGTCGTGCCGTAACCACGTTGGAAATCAAAAAAAGAGGTAAAATAATAATATAATAATCAAAAGAATATCTTTTAGTAAAATGAAGCACAAAAATCAATCGGACATTTTCTCTTTGGGATTTATCATTCTTAATTGAATTGACTAATAACTAAAGCGAAACTAAGGCTAAAATCAATTCGCCAAGTCAAGCTCGTCCACCAAAAAATCACTAAAAAAAGATTTGAAAGTTTTATCTCAGCTTTTTCTTACCAAGTTAAAAGGATCATTTTTAAAGGCCCAACACCTTTAAGTGATCACCTTTCAAGTAAAAGAATCGCTTAATTCACCTTTAAAGAAAGAACTACCTAGGTCTGATTTCCTCTTCGATGGAGGGTACGTAGGAGCAAGAGCCCCGCTTTTGTCGACCTCAAAAATAAAAAGAAATCAAAAGGTAAGATAACACAATTTCACAATTCTAAAAAATAGGTTGTTGTCCTTTGAGACAAACGTGAGAGGTGCTAATACCTTCCTCAAACATAAATATAACTCCCGAACTTAGAATTTTCATTTTGACCGGTTTCCTTCGGTTTTTCCGACGTTTTCCACAAATAAGCATTGGTGGCGACTCCGTGCATCTTTCCTCCTTTGGAAAGTGCACCCGTGACCCTCGCCTCGCACGCCCGCAAAAGGGCATGTTGCGACAGTTCGGAATTAGGATGAAACACTTACCTGTGTGAGATTGATACACTTTGAGTGATTTTCTTCTATTTTTGTTGAACCCAGTGTTTCCTCTAAATGGTCATTTAGAAATGAAATGCTAACATCCAAAATCTCATTTGTGGTTATGAGAAGATTTCATCAGCATACTCCCCTTCCCCGGTAGACACATTGTTTTTCATCAGAAAAACATATGTTGCTCTGTTTAGTTGGAAGTTTTCTCTCTTTACTAAAGCATGTTCACATTTTTAGTGAAGAAAACATCGAGACTATTTTTAGTCTCACAAGTTATCCAGAACTACGTAGGTCTGAGGTCCACATTGAGGATACGTAGGAGCAAGAGCCTCGCTTTTGTCGGCCGCCCCCACAATTTCTGTCATATTGACACTGGAGTCACGTGACATGCAGAGATACCCGAGTGGTTATCCTAAAAACTTTCTTTTGATATCTCTAAGACTCAAAGCATGATAGCACGCAGAGACTAACATCGTCTTCTACACCTTTTGTCAATCGCGGCCAACAAGCCTGTTGACACGCGGAGATTTACGTCATCTTTCGCGTAGACAAATTCTGTCATACTGACATTGGAGTCATGTGACATGCGGAGATACCCGAGTGGTTATCCATAAAAACTTTCTTTTGCTATCTCTAAGACTCAAAGCATGATAGCATGCAAAGACTAACGTCGTCTTCTGCACCCTTTGTCAATCGCGGCCAACAAGCCTGTTGACACGCGGAGATTTACGTCATCTTCCGCGCAGACAAATTCTGTTATACTGACACTGGAGTCACGTGACATGCGGAGATACCCGAGTGGTTATCCGTAAAAACTTTCTTTTGCTATCTCTAAGACTCGAAGCATGATAGCAAGCTGAGTGGGTAAACGTGCAGATACAGATTCTGCACCCTTTATCATTCAGGAATAACAAGCTGAGTGGGTAAACGCGTAGATACAGATTGTGCGCCCTTTATCATTCAGGAACAACAAGCTGAGGGGGTAAACGCGTAGATACGAATTCTGTGCCCTTTATCATTCAGGAACAACAAGCTGAGTGGGTAAATGCGTTGATACAAATTTTCCGCCCTTTATCATTCAGGAACAACAAGCTGAGTGGGTAAACGCGCAGAGACAAATTTTGTGCCCTTTGTCATTCAGATTTTGCAAGTTGGGTGATAAACACGCAGAGACAAATTCTGCGCCCTTTGTCATTCAAAAACAACAAGTTGAGAGGTGAGCGGAGACAAATTATGGTCATTCCGCACACCTTTTCGCCGTCCAGAGGCAGTCGTGTTCGGTGGCACACAGAGACAAATTATGGTCATTCTGTGTCTCGCCACCCAGGCTCCATCGTGTCCAACAAAACGCAGAGACAAATTATGGTCATTCTGTGTCTTGTATCAACCAAGGGGAGCAAGTTCGATAGTATCAGGATGATGTGTCGGTACTGATCATTTTCAAATTTTTGCAGGTTCCGCTGGCTGGGAGGTTCACTGGCCGAATGATGGTTTGCTCGAACGAAATTAGTGTCTTATCTTTACTTCCCTTTTATCTCCAATAAAAGACAAGTAAAGAGGGGCAATTATCATACCTTAATTTCGTCCGGGGACCATCCGTTGTTGGGATGCGACCCTCGTTTGACCACTTCGAGGTACTTGGCACCCATCGCTAGACAGTTCGTGAAGTTCTGTGACATGCCGAAAGTCAAAAGAAAGTATTGTAGCACAATTCGTGAAGTTCTGTGACATGCCAGAAATTAAAAGGAAGTGTTAGTGCGCAATCCGTAAAGTTCTGTAACGCTCCGGAAGGTAAAAAGGGGATGATTACGTAATCCGTAAGGTTTTGCTACATTACGGAAAGAAAACAATCATCGTTACGAAATTCGTAAAGTTTCATAACGTTACGGAAAAAGAATCACCAAAAAAGAGCAAGGGGAGTATTTAGTAAAAATGGGGGTGCAAATAGCAACCAGACCCACTTGGGCCTTCTAGAAAATTCCTCCAGAAGGCGGTTGCTTCAGGAGGAAGCAACCTAGCTCGCCTGGGCGAGCTGGGTGGCAAGCTTCTCCCCCATTTTCCTACAAATAGGGGGAGAAGTGAAGAGAAAAAATGTTCAGCCCTCCTAGTAAATCGAGAACCACTTGAAATTAGTGAAAAAAATTGGTTCCGTGAAGAAAATCCAAGCCGAGGCGCTTCCGTAACGTTTCCATGGGTGATTTCGCGAAGATCTTCAACCGTTCTTCAACGTTCTTCGATCGTTCTTCATCGTTCTTCGGTCTTCAACCGGTAAGTTCCCGAAATCAAACTTTTCAATTCATTCTATGTACCTTAGTGGTCTTCATTTGTTTCACGTGCTTTTATTTTCATTTCATTTACTTTTCATACCCCATTTTAACGTGCTTTAGTCATTTGCTTAAGTCATTCTCTTGCCTAATCAAAAAATAAAATAAATTTCCACCGATCATTTGAATTGTAATATCCGTTAATTTCTGTTAAAAAGGAATCCGACCGTTCGGTCGTGCCGTAACCACGTTGGAAACCAAAAAGAGGTAAAATAATAATATAATAATCAAAAAATATCTTTCAATAAAATAAACCAAAAAAAGGCAATCGGACGTTTCTCTTTGGGATTTCTCTTTCTTGATTGAATCGACTAATAACCAAAGCGAAACTAAGGCTAAAATCAATTCATAAACCAAACTTTTGTCATCGCCTAAAAAAGCCATTTTCAAAGGTCCAATGCCTTGAAATGATCTTCTCCGCTTTTATTTGTTAAGTGTAGATTTCTAAAGGCCTAAAATCAACATGTAACTTTATTACCTCCTTCAAAAATAAAGAGATCATTAATGGTCCAATGGCTTAATGTCTTCTCTCTTTTCAAAGGAATCGAAAGATTGTTTAATGGTCCAATGCCTTAAATGACCTTTCATTCAATAAAAACATATTTTGCAAAAAAAGATAAAAATAACTTAACCAAACACTTTGTTCACAAAGAACTACGTAGGTCTGATTTCCTTATCGCAATTAAGGAATACGTAGGAGCAAGGGAAACACCCTCGTCGACCGCAAAAAGATAAAAAATATAAAAAGGAATAAAAACGTAAAAGGGAACATAAAATTGAAGTCATGTTTGCACATTTAATTAAAAGGTTGTCCTCTCTTATGACGGATGCGTGGGGTGCTAATACCTTCCCCGTGCGTAAATACAACTCCCGAACCTTTTAGTTAAAGTTCGTAGATCACGTGTTTTTCGATTTTTCCGACGTTTTCCTCAAATAAACATTGGTGGCGACTCCGCGCGTATTCCTTTCTAGGAAGACGCACCCGCGAGTCACGTGTCGTCCTCCCGCCGAAGGGTAGGTTGCGACACCTGGCAATGGCACCAGAAACATGTTAGGTCTTTTGGCAAGCGTACCAAATGTCATTGTAGGTTACACATTTATAAAAAGAATTTGTCTCCACATGGACTTGAGTTTACTTAATTCATTCGGATAAAGGTTATCAGTTCAATAGTTATGTACAAATTTAATCGAATGTCATTGGTTTTGGTTTAACTAACTAAAGATTACTAAAAGTAAAAGAATAGTAAAAATAACGAATTTACAGAAATAAAAAAATTATAGGAATAATGGAATTTAGTGTGTCGGAAATACGTAAAATTACGAAAACAAATTTAATTAATTCAAGAAAACATATGATTGGTGTCATACCCTAATTTCGTCCGGGTACCATTGTTTGATGGCATGCAACCTTTGTTTGACCGCTTTGAGGTACTGGGCACCCTTTGTTGCACAATACATGAAATTCCGTAACATGCCAGAAATCAAAAGGAAGCATTGTTACGCAATCCGTGAGGTTCCGTAACATGTCGAAAGCGAAAAAAAATGAGTAATTACGTGACCCGTAAGGTTCCGTAACCTTACGGAAAGAAAACAAGTATCGTTACGAAATTCGTAAAGTTTCGTAACGTTACGAAAAAAGAATCACCAAAAAAGCAAAGAGGGTGTATTTAGTAAAAAAGGGGGTGCAAATAGCAACAGGCCCACTTCGGCCTTCCAGGATGTTCCTCCAGAAGGCGGTTGCTTCTGGAGGAAGCAACCTGGCTCGCCTGGGCGAGCTGGGTGGCAAGCTCCTCCCCTATTTTCCCATAAATAGAGGGAGGAGTGAAGGAGAAAGGGGTGAGCCCTTCTAGTATTTCGGGATCACTTAAAATTAGTGAAAAAAATTGTTTCCGTGAAGAAAATCCAAGTCGAGGCGCTTCCGTAACGTTTCCGTGGGTGATTTCGCGAAGATTTTCAACCGTTCTTCACCGTTCGTCGTTCTTCGGTCTTCAACCAGTAAGTTCCCAAAATCGAACTTTTCAATTCATTCTATGTACCCTTGGTGGTCCCCATTTGTTTCGCGTACTTTTATTTTCGTTTCATTTACTTTCCGTACCCCCTTTTGACGTGCTTTAGTCATTTACTTAAGTCATTTTCTCGCCTAATCAGAAAATAAAATAAATTTCCACCGATCATTTAAGTTGTAATATCTGTTATTTTCTATTAAAATGAAATCCGATCGTTTGGTCATGTCGTAACCAAGTTGGAAACCAAAAAGAGGTAAAATAAAAATATAATAATCAAAAAAATATCTTTTAGTAAAATAAACCAAAAATCAATCGGACGTTTCTCTTTGGGATTTCTCTTTCTTAATTGAATTGACTAATAACTAAAGTGAAACTAAGGCTAAAATCAACTCGCAAAGTCAAGCACGTCCGCAAAAAATCACTAAAAAGGATTTTAAGGTTCGATACCTCAGTTTTTCTCACCAAGTAAAATGGATCATTTTAAGGTCCAACGCCTTAAAAGGACCACCTTCCAAGTAAAAAGAATCGCTTGATTTGCCCTTTAGAAAGAACTACGTAGGTCTGATTTCCTCTTCAATGGAGGGTACGTAGGAGCAAGAGCCCCGCTTTTGTCGACCTCAAAAAAAAAGAGAAATAAAGTTTAGATACATAATTTCACACAATTATAATCTAAGGCTGTTGTCCTTTGGGACAAACGTGAGAGGTGCTAATACCTTCCTCAAACGTAAATACAACTCCCGAATCTGGAATATTCTTCATGACCGGTTTCCTTTGGTTTTTCCGACGTTTTCCACAAATAAACGTTGGTGGCGACTCCGCGCATTTTCCTCCTTTGGAAGACGCACCCGTGAACCTCGCCTCGCTCGCCCGCAAAAGGGTAGGTTGCGACAATTGGTTTTCATCGTTCATACCCTTAGTATCCTAATAAGATTAATATATATGAATCTTTTTCTAATATTACTGATGCACACATTAAGTTATCCCAAATCGATCCCTCCCACTTGGGACTTAAGAATATTTACTAAATATCAATCCCTTGCATATGCAGTAAATACCCCAACATTATAATTATATTCTAGTGTTTTTTTGCAATCAAAACATTATGCTCTATTCCTAGCAACGTAACGTAAAGAGTAAAATCATTCAATTCAAATTCTAAGATTAGTTTCCAGTCTCACTTAAAATTCAATTTCATGACACTAGTGATCATGTAGAATCAAGCATTACGAGTAGAATGAAATCACCAATAATGGGTAGAAAAGATTCATACATATATAATATCAAAAGGGATACATAAGGATACAAATATTACATACAATACTTAAGGAAAACTAACCGATTATTGCACAGATCATATGACTAACAAGAGAAATGACGAAGGATGTGATCCACGGTCACAACTCTGCAGCGCCTCGACTCCACTTTTCCTTTTCTCCTTCTTTCTCCTCTCTTTCTCTCTCTCTATTTTTAGCTTCACTAAATACTACTGGATCTTTTTCTTCCTTCAACATGCATGGGTATTTATAGAAAATAGCCTAGGAAAGCAGACAAATTCGCCCAAGCGAGCTGTAGCTCGTTCAGGCGAATTTGTTACTATTGAAGGCATCCACTCGCCCAAGCGAGTTGCCTACTTAGGGCTGAAGTAAGATCTTTAGCCTAGGTGAGCTGGTTGCTAGCCTGGGCGAATTTGGGGTCAAACATCTTTATGAAAAGACCATTTTGCCCTTTCTTTTGGCTTTGTTTCTGGATCTAATAAACAACCATAAAAAACTGCTAGTTTTCAAGAAAAACTTATTTTAAACTAATGGGATACGATATATTTGCTATTGAGGAATGAAATTGTGAATGATGTTGTTGTTGTAATGATTAGAATTTTTGTGGAAAATTCCTAATTACAGAGAAGACTCTGTCCAAAATTTTATATTTGTCCTTCCATTTACTTCTTTATTAAATTTTAAATAGGCATAAGAGTCATGTGGTATTATGATTTATTATGATATGTGATGTATGTTGTATGAAAATCTGGGGAATGTGAATCCCAGGCATGGGTTATATATATATATGAGGAATGTGATTGTTTGTGATGTTAAAGATATTGGGACGAGATGTTGTTGATGTTGATGATAATATTGATATGTGATGATGTAGATGTTGATAATGATATTGATATGAAATGATGTTGATGTTGATGATGACATTGAGATGATATGATGTTGATGTTGAAGATGACATTGAGATGAGATGATGTTGATGTTGATGATGCCATTGTGATGGATGTATGTTGTGTATGTACATGGGGGGTACAATGACCGTGTTGGATATCCTTAGTGAGGGAAGGTGATGCAATCCTACCCCGCAAGGGCATTGGATAGAAAACTCCAAGTAGATTGGGCCAGAGATGCAAGAGAAGGCCCTAGGATTCTTATGAGCCTTAGGGTAGATTTCGGGCCCATGGGCTAAGTACGAGCCCACTTATCTTTGCAAATATTAGATTAAGGTTTCATTATTTTTGGGCCTTGTATTTAGGGCTCCATAATGTAGGTAGGGTACCCTAGAAATATAGGGTTTTCAGCCCTTGTATTTTAGGGCACCTAGACTAGTTTTTGTATTAGGGGTAGTTTTGTAATTTCACATGCACTAAGTGGATATTTGATGGGTGTGGTTGGAAATAAATTTAATTGAATTGGTAGAAGCCCAATCCAATTAAATTTTAGAGGGGGAGGTGAGCATTTGCTTACTACACCCCATTGCCACATCATATAGTCACACTTTGTGCATGTCCTTCATTCTTTTCATGCCTCATGACACCTAAGCACACTTAGTGGAGAATCTTGGAATTGATCTTGGATTAGTGGGCTGAACCATAACTAAAATTCACTAATCATAATTAGTGAAATTTTGGCTCCAAAGTTTGACTCCACAAATTCAATTTCAAATTCAAGTGAAATTTGAATTTCCCTCCAATTTTGTGTGACACTTAGGCTATAAATAGAGGTCATGTGTGTGCATTTTTTTCAACTTTGATCATTTGAATATTAAACTTCAGATCTCAAAGCTCATTTAGAGCACAAAATTTCGTGCTCTTCTCTCCCTCTCCCTTCATTCATCTCCTTCTTCCTCCAAGCTCTTATCCATGGCCTCCTATGGTGGTGAGCTTCTTCTAGACTCATCTTCTCCTTGAAGTGGCGTCTCCTCTCTCTCTTCCTTTCTCCATTCCGCTGCCATTCATCTTCCAAGAAGCAAAGGAATCCATTGATGAAGAAGATCCTAGGCCTACAAGCTCCAATGGAGCTTACATCATTGTTGCTTCATCCAAAGACTTTGAGCACAACAACTTCTTGCAGCTATGTATTCAGCTTCGACAATTGAAAGTGTGACACAAGCTTGCTTTTTGCAATTCTAAGACACTAGAGAGCTTCCAAGTATATGACATGTCCCACTTGTACTTTTTCTATCTAATTTGCATCCTGCAAAATCAGAATATGAAAAACCTGTTATGTTTAAGGAGGTACCTTTAGGATACCACATAAGCAAACACTTAGCATGATATCCAATCTACTTGCAGTTAGGTAGAGAAGTGATTCAATCATACCTCTGTATCTTGATTCATCCACTAATTTACCTTTCTCATCAAAGTCAAGGTAGGTTGATGTAGACATAGGAGTAGATGCTTCTTTGCATTTTTTCATACCAAATTTCTTTATCGGTTTTATGCAATATTTGGTTTGACTGAGGAAGGTTCCATGTTTCAATTGCTTGACTTGGAGTCCTAGAAAGAAATTTAATTCTCCCATCATAGACTTCTCAAATTCTTTCGGCATACAACATGAAAATTCCTTGCACAAGGTTTCATTAGTAGAGCTAAATATAATATAATCAACATATATTTGAACAATTAACAAATCATTGTTTACTTTCTTAATAAAAAAAGTTTTGTCAACCTAACCTCTAGTGAAAGATTATTCAATTAAAAAACTGCTCAATCTATTATACCATGACCTTGGTGCTTGCTTCAAACCATATAGAGCCTTTTGTCTGTTTGTAGACATGGTTAGGATGTTCATAATGCACAAATCCAAGTGGTTGATCTACATACACTTCTTCTTCAATGCATCTATTGAGGAAGACATTTTTTACATCCATCTAAAAAAGTCTGAAATTCATAATACAAGCAAATGAAAGTAGTAATCTTATAGCTTCTAACATTGCAGCTAGAGCATAGGTTTCATCATAGCCGATTCCTTCTTCTTGGTTGTATCCTTTTGCAACCAATCTTGCTTTATTCTTTACTGTGATGTCAGATTCATCAAGTTTGTTTCGAAACACCCATTTGGTTCCGATTGACTTGTGAGAGGTTGGTTTAGGAGCTAAATCCCATACATCATTTCTCTTAAATTGATTAAACTCTTCATGCATTGCCATTAACCAATGTTCATCACATAAAGCTTCATCTATGTTTCATTGTTTAACCTGAGAAACAAAAGTCATGTTGTTACACAAAATTCTATGTCTAGAGCATGTAGAAACACCCTTAGAGATTTCTCCAATAATGTTGTCTAAGGAGAGATCTTTCTGAGTTATTCACTTAGTAGGAATTTCTTTAGGCATTGTTGTAGACATTTCTTTGCTTTGTTCAAAATTTTTAGTCTTGATGTCATCTTTAAGAACAAAATCCTTTTCCTGAAAACCCGCATATTCTTCTAAAGAATTCTTTAACAATTAGTTTCATCACAAACCACATGATAGATTCCTCTACAGTTAAAGTTCTTTTATTGAATACCCTATATGCCTTACTATGCAATGAATAACCAAGAAAGATAGCCTTGTTGTCCTTTGCATCAAATTTGCTAAGAGAGTCTTTATCGTTATTTAAAACAAAACACTTACAACAAAAAACTCTCAGGTGTGAAATGTTTGGTTTTCTCCCCTTATACAGTTCATAAGGAGTTTTCTTCAAAATAGGTCTAATAAGTACTTTGTTCAAGGTGTAATAAATAGTATGTACAACATCTGCCCAAAAGTACTTAGGTAACCTTGTTTCATTTAGAAGAGTTCTTGCACCTTCTTCAAGAGATCTATTTTTCCTCTCCATAACACCATTTTGTTGAGGTGTTCTTAGGGCAGAAAAATTGTAGTGAATTCCATTTTCTTCACAAAAGTTTGCAAAAGACTCATTTTGAAATTCACCGCCATGATCACTTCTAATTGAAATAATGTTGAGACCTTTTTCATTTTGAATCACCTTGGCAAGTTTGCAAAAAGCATCAAAAGCTTCATTTTTGGTTTTCAAAAACAAGGTCCAAGTAAACCTTGAGTAAATCATCCCATATTACTAAGCCATAGTAATTTCCACCTAAACTCATAGTTCTAGAGGGACCAAATAAATCGATGTGAAGTAGTTCAAGGGGTTTTGAAGTAGAAACAATGTTTTGCTTTGAAAGGAGTTTTTAACTTGCTTCCCTTTTTTTTTTTACAAGGAGTTTCTAATTAGATTATTTAAATGATGCATGTTAGTGTGTGCAGTCCTACGATGCCACCACCATGAATCGTCTATTTTACTCACCAAGCAACTTAGCTTATGAAAAGATGCATGCTCAACATTCAGCATATAGATCTTACCTATTCTCTTACCAATGTGGACAACTTTACCGGATATGGCTTCCCTTATAAGACAACAGTTTCTGTTCAACTCTATCTTGAAACCTTTATCACAAAGTTGACTAATGCTTAGAAGATTATGCTTTAGTCCATCCACATATAACACATTCTTTATTTGAGTTTTGTGTTGATTTTCAATATTTCCTTCTCCCATTATTTTTTCCTTTGTTATTGTCTCCAAACGTGATGTATCCTCCATCTTTTGACACAAAGTCAAGAGAGTTTGGACTTGTCACCCGTTATGTGCCTAGAGCAGCCACTATCCAAGTACCATAGTGAATCTCTTGCTTTTAGGTACACCTACAAGACAAAATCAATTAGAGAGAGGTGGTACCCAATTTAAGTTAGGTCCAATTGGGTTAATCTTCACAAATAAATTATTTTAAAAGATAAATATAATATATAAAATAAAAATAAAACTTATATAAATATACATATTCTAATTTATGTGAAAATAGAATTTAATCTTATGTATTATATTTTAAAAGATAATATATAAGATTATAAAAATATAATAAATTAAAAATAATAAAATTTGAATTTTGAACTATTTTCTCATAAAACTTATATTAATACTATATTTTGCATAAATTATTCAAATGAGTACTTGGGTGGTAAAAATTGTGTTTTTTACTTCAAGAATTATGGTTCTAGTTCTCTCTAAAGTATTTTTTGAGTTTTTATTTTTTTCAAAAAATATTGGTCAACTATCTAGTCTAGTCAATGTTTAAAATTTAACGGTCAATAGTTAAAATCAGCTTTGAGACAGAGATAGTGTATTAAAAAATAGGGAGACCGATTTAGTGTAATTGGGAGACAAATTCTGCAATTAAGCCTATGTTTTTATGCCAAAATAGTTCAGAATTTAAATTTTATTATTTTTTAATTTATTTTATTTTTTATAATCTTAAATATTAACTTTTATAATATAATATATAAGATTAAATTCTACTTTCACATAAATTAGAATATGTATATTTATATAAGTTTTATTTTTATTTTTTATTATATTTATCTTTTAAAATAATGCTTGTGATTTAGTGACAAATTTTGTTATATATTAAGATATTTATATTATTTATGGTAATATAGATAAAAAAAATATTATCAATAAATCACATACATAAATATTTTAAAAAATAGAAAATATTATCATTTTATTTAATTACGTCTCTTTACTATATAATTTAATTCTTTAAAAAAATTACATACCTGATTATATGAAGTTAAATATAAATAAAACTATTATAATAAATAACAAGAATATCTTAATATAGAAAAAAAAATACTGTCATTAAATCACATGTATAAATATTTTTAAAGATAATAAAATATTATCATTTTATGAAATTATAATTTTTATAAAAAAATATACATTGAAGATAAAATTTATATTATATCTTTACTGTATAAAATAAATTTTGAATAATGTGATAAAAATATAATATATAAAAAAGTTATATAAGTAAACATATTCTAATTTATGCAAAAATAGAATTTAATGTTATATATTATATTTTAAAGATGATATATAAGATTATAAAAATATAATAAATAAAAAAAACAATAAAGTTTAAATTTTGAACTATTTTACATAAAATTTATATTAATACTATATTCTGCACCAAATATCAAAATATACATGTGGGTGTAGTGAGAAATGAGTGTATCACTCACTTCAAAGACTATGGTTCTACTCTTTCCAAAATCAACTTTGGAAACTCAAATAATAAATTAGAAAAATAAGAGAATTGAATTTTATGAAATAGACAAAATAAGGAGATGAATTTTGCTTTGAATCAATCTTTTTTTGTATTTAATTTTTTTAACTAATTATATCATTTCATTTTAAAAATAACTTTATACCATAATTTAAATTATTTATTATAATTTCAAATATAAATTTTATATTTAAAAATATTGTTATTATAATCTTAATTTATATATTTAAGAATATTGACTCATCAGTTATAATTAGATACAAATAAATATCTATTACGTGATATACATATACATAAACACTAATCGAATAATAATCAATAAATTTATATTAAGTTTACAATTTTATTTAAATAATTAATTCTATTTTATATAAGTTTACATGTTTTTATTTTAATTATAACGATTTATTTTAAAATGCACAAATTGGATACACTCTTCCAATCATAAAAATTATTATATACATATTTTTGATATCTTGTATCTTTTTTCCAGGTAAATAGTTGATTTTATTTACTGATTTATTTTGTTTTGTCTGTATATTGAATTTATAAATATAAAATATAATTTATATATTGCCTTGTATTGTCCAAAAACTCTCTAGTTGTACTTTTCGTTTTCTATAAACCCTTCCTCCTCTCTTTTTTTTTTTTTTTATTTCATCAAATCAAATTAATTCACCTAAACCCTATGGCCGACGAAGCCAAAGCCAAAGGCAACACAGCCTTCTCCTCCGGCGACTACCCCACCGCAATTCACTACTTCTCCGACGCCATCGCTTTGGCCCCCACCAACCACGTCCTGAAGATGCGTACCTGTTTCGCTATGGGAGGGGATGGCCATCGCAATCACCACTTCACTGAAACTGTGGCTATGGGAGGGATTGGGCCAACCATGGGGCTTGTGGACATTGGAAAGTGTGAAGAGGGATGAAGGTAAGTTTCCTGTTCAGTGAATCAGTGTCAATTGCAGAGGATTCATCTATAATATAATTGCCATTCATTTAGCTCAGATTCTGAGGTTTTATGCCATATGTACCTTCTGTCTGCGTTTTAGGAATGTCTCTTTGGTGATTATGTTTGATGAAATAAAGTTATTCAAAGTTCCATGCGAGCTGAAAAGGAATCTATATATATAAAGGGGTCCGCTTGTTTTTTGTTTTTAGAAGGAATCTACACTTTTGGAAGCTTATTATATTTATTTTTTGTAATTGTATGTTTTTGGCTATGGTTAGTGGCACTTTTAAATGTGGTAACCAATGCT
This sequence comes from Glycine soja, assembly GCF_004193775.1. NCBI lineage: Eukaryota > Viridiplantae > Streptophyta > Magnoliopsida > Fabales > Fabaceae > Glycine > Glycine soja. Next base: position 20,783,274 of record NC_041002.1, on the reverse strand, counting down.
TATGTATGCCAACTTGGCCCTAAAAATGTATTTTTTTTGTTGCTAATCCTACTTTTGTTAGGGGGGTGGGGGGACTAGGAATAAAAACTCTTTTAATTGTTTTTGCACATGGTGCCTCAGAGATCTCTTTTAATTGTTTCTGTCTTGCTTTCTTTGGGTCCCCTGCCCCTATTTACCATAGAAAAAGGAGTGGATACGTATTTATTTAAAATTTTAATTAGTATATCATACCATGAGCTACTTATAAGTTATAATATCTTCAAATTTTTTAAGTTTAATTGAACTTTTTAGCCTTTATTCCTAACACTCATTTCCATTCTGGTCCTACATAAAAAGTTTTCAAATTGGTTGCAAACATGATGCCAGCTTGACTAACGGTAAGAGTCAGAATAAAAAAAAGGACCAAGGGAAAAACACTACACTAATTAAGTCCATTTCATTGCATTATCACAAAAGGACACGAGGGAGAAAGAAAATGTTGTGAGGCAATTTACATGGGTATTTGAGGTGGGAACATAATCTTTAGTACATGCCAGATTTTTGTGTATACATTACTGCGTGTCCCTCCTTTTTTTTTTCTTTTCTCAAGTTAAATTGGACAGTAATAGATTGAATGTTGTAGGATGCCAAGCATGCAAACATTGAAAATGTATTGATCTTGGCCGGAGATAATCTATACCGAATGGATTGCATGGACCTTGTGCAGGTAAACATGTTAATTTTTTGTATCAGAGACTCAGAGTTGTGTAATTATCAAGACAATTAAGGCAATTATATTTGGCTTTAAGTTCTTCTCACTACTTGTTATTGAAATTTATTACTAATTGTATTCTGTGAATATTTTGTATCATTCAAGGCAATTAATTCACAAAAAAAAACTAGCTCTATGTTTCTTTTCTCTTACCCTTCTTATGTTCATACACCAAGTCTTTTGAATAGTTTTGCCAAAGGTTCCAAAGTTTTTAGACACACTGAGTTCATACATGGAGTGTTTCTTGATTTTATTTTCACAATTTTTGCTGATTATCTATCTTTTATAATTAATATGCAGAGTCACGTTGAAAAAAATACAGATATTACAGTATCATGTGCTGCTGTAGGTGAAAGGTGTGTTCTGTCTTCTTTTTACATGTGTTTCTTTTTATTGCGCTTTTGTTTGTTTAGTATCACTGTGCTGCTGGGAGAAAATATTCTCTTTCATTGAGAAGAAAAAGAGTCATTATAGAAAAAGAGTAGAAACACACTAACTTCGTCAACACAACATTTTAAGTTTAGTCTTTCCGAGTATGGAGGCTTGCTGAGACTGACTACAGTCTTATTTAAGTTTCATTTTAAGTTTAGCATGACTTTCCCTGATTATGGCCTATCTTTGATGTACTGAATTTACAGGCTACATGACATGCTAGGCGGGTGTATGTTGGAGGCCTTCCTCCTACAGCTAATGAGCAGGTAATATAGAATATTGGAATTTCTAACTAGGAATAGTGAAGTTGGTTTGGCTATCTGCTAAATATCTTTTTTGCCAATTAATTTTAGTCATTTGATCAAAGCTTGTTAGAGTATGTTACCACACTCTTAACATACTCTTTACTTCTGATTCTTATAATTTTTGAGTTGAGGAAACGCTGCTAATGTGTCTCAGTCCCACTATATGTTTTGCATTTTCTATTTTAATGCAATTTTTGTCTTCCAAGTCTTTCCAACATTTAAAAAATTAGGAATCAATATTTACTTAGATTTCTAAATTTAACATTTCATTTTTCAGATATTGATCCTACTTGAGAGAGCATTGTTTGGGACAATTTGGCTTTTTTTTTTAATCTTTTTCTGATCTTGTATTACTACAGTCAGTTGCAACTTTCTTTAGTCAAGTTATGGCTAAGCTTGGGGGAACCACTGCTGGCCCAGATACATAATAAACTTCAAGGAATCATGTTGCAGCCAGCCTTATACCTTTGAAGTATGACAATCATTATCCATATGCATTTACCAAAAAAAAAAATCAGTATCCATAAGTATATTATAATATATGGAATATGTGTGTGTGTTTGAACAGTGGTCACTTCAATTATCTAATAAGGCTTTGCAATAGAATCTGGGTCCACTAATTTTTTTTATTAATTCAAGAATCATACGTTAATTCTTGGGCCAATGTTAAGCATGAAAAGTAAATAAATGAATGAATACCTTGATTTATTCAAGAATATGTGTGTTTGAACAATGGTTCCCTCAATTATCTAATAAGGCTTTACAATAGAATTGAATATGGATCCACTAATGTTGAGGCAGTGTTAAGCAAGAAACATAAATAAATACCTTGTGGCTTGCCCTTGACTTTAGCCATTCTGCAATTGAGAAAAGGAAAACAATGGTGTCGGCTTCCAAATAATCATTCATAGCAATTGTCCCAATAACTGTCAAATAAAAGAAATTATTGGAACTGTAATTTCCAAACTATAAATGTTATAATAATATTTGATTAATAAGTACAAGTTAGTTGTATAATAATTAAAAAGTACTAATACCCTCTCTTTCTCGAGCTCTATATTTTAAACAGCAAAAATATATAATACATAATAAAAAAACTTTTCTTATTGAACTGAGTCGGTTACATAAATCAAAGAGTTTAATTAGAAAAATAAGTTAGCTATTGTAAAAGTTAACAATTTTCTAACCATAATAAATTATAATTAAATAATAGTATAAAAAAATTCATACCGTCAAAACATAAACTATTTACTCTAAATCAAATAATGGTCACGATATTTTATGATGAATCATATCATAAGCGTTATCTCGCATTTAGGTTACCCTGCATTTGGTTTAAACTTCTGAATAATGTCCTTACTTAAGGCAAGTTAGTGAACTGTGAACCCATCTTTTCTAATTTCTTCTATGGGTGCTTTTCCAATTTTCTCCCTAGTGTTTTTATTTCTAGTTAATCATATATCTTTGCTTGTATGTTAACTCATCCAGAGACATTTTCTCCTCTACATTACGTTGCATTTATTCTCTTATTAACTTTCTATTGCAGGTTTATATAATTTAAAGAAATTTTGAAGTAAATTGTGTTCATTTTAGATATTAACATAATATTATATATATTTTAACATATATAACATTATGTGTAAAAAAACATATATAACATTTATAAGTTACATTAAAGAATAAAAATACTCATACAAAAATACATTTACTCATCTGAATGTTAACTAATTACTACTTAATTTGGATACCTATGGCTATACTACTTAAGACTTTCTGATCTAGTTTGATTATATGTTTTATAGCTTCATTCTAGCTAGTTTGTTTCTATCATATGTTTGATAGCTTCTAGAAAACATATTTTGGGGGGTCAAGTTTGTCGCTTTCACGTCGCTCCAATAATTCAAGTTCTAACATACAAGGCAAAAAATATTGGTTAAAATGTGATTTTAATTCCTCTAATTTCTTAAATTCATAATTTTGATTTTATGGATTTTAATTGTAATATTTAGTTTTCTTAGTGCTCCTATTATCCGTGAAGTGTGAATTAATAGTAATTTTCTGGGTTGTTTGTTTTACAGCCAAATTGTAGTCCCATATTCTCATAGAGAATCAGGCCTAACTTACAGACTGAAGCCTCTATAACCTTTGTCCTCGCATGCTTCTTCATTGCATGTCTATGAAAATTTATTTGCATATTTCACTGTTTTTGTTTTCACTTTATGCAGGTACTTTGGTGAATGTGGTGATCCCACGACCACCGCCTGATGGTGAACTTGCCGCTGGAGTTGGAAAGGTGTGTTGTTGACCTATTCTGGAAATTCAGTCTCCTATTATCAATTATAGAAATTAAGAGCACATAATTTGTTTGTCTTTTTTTCCCCTTTCCTAATGCTGGGTTGATGTAGTTGTTGAATCAAAATAATAGTTAAGGTGAGTAACTGAGCAAGCATCAACGATGAACCATTTTTCTTTAGCAATCTGTAACTTGCATGTTTATATATATATATATATATATAGGCTCAATTTGCAAACTTCTACATTTGAATCCTAAAGTTGCCTTAGGCTCTTATTCTACATTTCTACCTTTCTACGAGTATGAAATAGTCCTGCAAACTTGCAGGTCAAAATATTTGAAATTATATGTTGTATTGTGGCATAATAATGTGATCATAATATATTTATCTGTACTCTCTGTCTAATCATGTTTTCTTGTTGCTTCTTTGTAGCAAGTAGATACTTGTGTGCTCGGGTTGCCACCCTATGAAGCAAAAAGGTCACCATATATTTTGCATCTATGGGGTTATGTATTCAAGACAGATGATTTAGTCAGGCTTCTGAAATGGAGATATCCTACACCTAATGACTTTGGATCTGAAATCATTCCTGCAGCTGAGGGAAAACAATGTCCATGTAAGTGAAATTGCACTAAACATATCTCCTTTCAAATGTTTGATCTATTCTAGAAGTAGTCTTATCTTACATTTACAAGGAACTAATTACTCCTTTAATGAGGTAATAATACAAGTTGAATGTCTATTGCCCTCTTTCAAGCGTATTTTTTCATTGACTATTGAGAATACATTGGAACAATAAAATCATTTTATGATGCTAACTTGACTCTTCCTGAATAGGTGGTTCAAGATATTTCCTGTTCCCAAATTTCTTGTTTAATGGTCTTTGTATTTTGTAGGTATAGGCACTATACACGGGTCATTAACACATTATAATTGTCCACTTTTATTTATACAGTTTAATTAAGAATTATATTTACAGTTGTTGATTATTAAGCAGGTCAAAATGTAATGAATGAAAAACATGGAAAATATATTTTCATTTAGCGACCGAAGTTGTGACCGATTTATTTAATTTATTTTATTTTAAAATTCATTATTAAATGATCGAATTGTATTTTTAAAATATTTTATATTTAAGAATAAATATTAAATAGCAACCGAATTAGCCAACGAATAAGATTTTAAATAAATTTGTTTTAAATAATTAGTAATTAGCGGCCAAATTGGGCAGAGTTTTAATTCATTTTATATTATAATATTAGCGACTGAATTTATTTATTTTTAGTTTTGTTTAAAATTAATTATTCAACAGTGACCGACTTCGCCACTGAATTTTATTTTTAATTTATTTTATATTTAAAAGTTTTATTATTGGTTAGCGACTGAGGCAGCCACCGATACTTTCGGTTGCCAATTTGGTCTCAAGCAAAATAGTAACCCAACACATAGTGACCAAATTTTAGGTACTTGCGACTGACTTTTTTGATCGCTAAATACCGATTAAAGTTTTATTCGGTTGCTGAGGACTTAACGACCAGAGTTTTTGCTACACAGAATTTAGTTGCAATCAATTTAGTGACAGAATTTAATTATTTAGAGACCGGAATTTTCGGTCGCTAAATCATTTTTTTAGTAAAAAATCTTTAATACAAAAGACAACTTGAAAATAATCTTATATTTGGAAATGAGGGTAGTATATGTATGACGTCATTTATATTTATTTGATTTGATTATGAATACGTCAAGAAATAATATTGAATAATGTTTTTATGAATCAAACAAGTTATAAATAATGTTTTTTATGTATAATAATCAAATCTATATATATATATATAAAAGAAAGTAGGTGGAGGTATATTTGGAAATATAATTTTGAGGCATCTTGTTGATCAGTAATTTAATGTAAAAAGTTTAATATTTTAACTTAATTACACTAATTGAGTAATTGTGTTTCCGTTTTCTATGTAATTTGTTGTTGCATCAGTTTCTTTTCATCGTTCTAGGATTTTCCTTCATCCAATGAGTAGTTATGTAATTTACTGTAACAACATTTTGGAAAATAAATTTCGCAATACCAAGAATTGGGAAGGCAAAACGTTTTAAAAAACAAATTACTGCACTTAAAAGTTACTTAATCAAACAAAAGTTACTTATCTGGATGAGTTACGTATCACAATCTGAAAGCAAAATATATTTCTATTTCTTGCGAATACCTTTCCTTGCCTAGAAATTTTCGTTCTTTTTCTTTTTCTCATTTGATTGTCATTAGTGAGGGAATGTTGGAATGATGACAATTAAAAAGCCTTATATTCTTTTCCGTTAGAATTCAAACATTTATCTTTCATAGATCTTATTTAAAATTTGTAAGCTTCTTTTATCCGTTGACAGGCTTTGCATTTACGTTGCAATGATTGGATATATGTTTTAATGGCTATTCAATTCTGTTTTTTTTTTAAAAAAAAAAGAATTAAAATCGGGTTTTAGTTGAGGTCAATAATCTTATGTTGTAGCACACCATAAAAAGGTGTGGTATCTTGGGTCTTAAAAAGAACGAGTAGAACGAGTCTTTTTTTTTTGGGAAAAATGTAAATTATATCAAATCCAAAATGATACAACAATAAACAGGATATACCCTGCAGCTAGAGAAAATCAAAAGCCTCCCTAATACAAGAAGGTCTATATCAAGATGTTAAAACAAATGCAACAGGTGCGCTTGTCTATACATAAGAAACTTAATCTTACTATTAACCTCTATTACAGAAAATTGATAATCTTCAAAAATCAGCTTGTTCCTAGACAGTCAGATGCAGTAGACTGTAATTGCTATAGCCAGACAACGTAATTTTCCTTGAACACCTGATGTGGATCTACCCCTAATTAAAGAGTCAGTAATGCGCTGTAAAGAAGTGAAACGCTTGCGGAAAGGAGTCAAATCACGAATGTGAGCCCAAACTTGGAGAGATTTCCTGCAATAAAAGAACAAATGAGCATTTGACTCAGCCTCATTTGAACATAAAGGGCAGAGGGAACCCTTGTTCAAAAAAATAATTTTGTCAAGAGTAAGCAACCGGTTCCTTTTAGCAAGCCACAGAATGAAAGACATCTTAGGGGAGATTGTTGGGTTCCATATAACAGAACACCAACTAACAGTAGGCTTGACACCTCTAATGTATTCATAGACTTTGCCAACAAGCAATTGTTCATTGGTGCTCCAAGATTGAATCCTCTTTTTGGCCTCTTCCGTACTTAGCTCTTTGGAGATAATAAAGTCCCTTATTTGAATGATTTTTTTTTATCAAAACTGAATCTGATGAAGAAGTATTGTAATTCCACACATCGCTCCCTTTGAAATAGTAATGGTGAACCCACCGAACCCATAAAGAATCTTTCTTACAAAGAAAGTCCCACAGGATACGGGAAAGAAGCGCAAGGTTCTAGTCCTTGAGATTAAAAAGGCCTAAACCCCTTTCTTTTTTCGGAGAACAAACTACTGACCAAGCAACCAAGGGCTTGTTTTTGCCAATATTCGCTTTGCCCCACAGAAAATTACGGCACGAAGCGTTGATTCGGTCCAGAACAGATTGCGGCAAAGGAAAAATCTCCATCCAGAAATTCACAATTCCTTGAATAACTGCTCTAATCAACTCTAACTTACCTGCATAAGATAAAGACTTCTTGCTCCATCCCTAAATCAGGCCAGTAATCTTGGAAAGCAAGGGAGCATAATGACATACATTTAATCTCGATGATAAAAGGGGAACACCTAAGTATCTAAAAGGGAAGTCACCCAAACTAAATCCAGTAAGCTGGATATGAGAAAGCTCATGAGGCCTAATACCGGCTGAGTATATGGCAGATTTATCAGAGCTGATGGAAAGCCCTGAAACCCTACAGAAGTGCTGAAGCTTGGCAAACATAGTTAACACAGAATGGATATCTCATCTAGATAGAAGCATAATATCATCTGCAAAAGCCAAATGAGATAGCTGAATACCTGCATAGTTGGGATGAAATTTAAAATTGGCATCATCCTTGAGGCTGCTCATATCTCTGGAAAAGTACTCCAAACAGAGCACAAACAGATAAGGGGAGAGAGGATCCTCTTGTCTAAGACCCCGCTGTCCTTTGAAGTGACCATAAATGGATCCATTGACTGCCACACTAAAGGAAGTGGAAGAAACACACTCCATGATCCAAGTACAGAACTGGGCTGGGGAAGCCAATGGACTTAAACATCCAATCCAAGAATTCCCAGGAAATGGAATCATAAGCTTTATGCAAGTTAATTTTCAGGAGGCATCTCGGAGAGGATCTTTTCCGGGCATATTTGCGCAAAATCTCTTGAACTAGGAAGATGTTGTCCATCATCTTTATGTTCTTAATGAAAGCAGTTTGAGTTTCCCCAATAATAGTCTTAAGCACTGGGGCTATGCGGTTGGCCAAAATTTTAGACACAATCTTGTATAACAAATTACAGTAAGATATGGGTCTAAAATGGTTAACCTGGGAGGCCTGATCATGCTTAGGAATAAGCGCAATAATAGCATGGTTGAGCTGCTTTAGAATTTTTCCAGTTGTAAAGAATTCATTAACCGCTGCAAAGATATCATCACTAATGATATTCCAAGCCTTCTTGAAGAATAAAACATTGAAACCATCTGGCCCAGGAGCTTTATTGTTATCCATCACAGAAATAACGTTCCAAACCTCTTGCTTAGAAGTAAGACAAAGTAAGGCCACAAAACAATCGATGGGAACCTTAGGACCCCTGTTGCAGATCGAAATGGAAGGAATTTGGGTCAGCTCATGAGCACTAAACAAATTCCTAAAGTGATTCACAAAAACAAGGGAAATTTCATCTTGGGAGGAAGTGTTATGCCCATCCTCTAGCCTTATGGCAGCAATAAATCGGCTATGTCTGTTGCGCTTGATTAATGCATGAAAGAATTTGGAGCATTTGTTTTTGATGAGCTGAGCAAATTTCATAGACTCCGCTTTTCTAAGCATAATGGTCTGCCCTCTAGTGCGGTTTGCCAGAGCAAGAAGGGAAGGATCTTGAGGATTTTGCTTTAGAGAATTAAGCACACTGTTATATTCAGCCTCAGCTACCTCCACTCGATTGGAGATGTTGTTGAACTCCTGCTTAAAAAGATTCTTCAAGGGAGCTTTAAGAGCTTTCAATTTCTTACAGACCTTGAACATGCTACAACCATGAATATTTTGCTTCTAGCCATCTGCAACAATTCTTAAGAAATTTGGATGATCCACAATAGCATTGTTGAATTTAAATGGAGAATTACCTCTAGGCACTACCAACTCAGTGGTGACAACTAGAGGAGTATGGTCTGAAATAGAAATAAACTCCATAACTTCACTAGCAGAATTTCCAAAGAAATTGAACCAGACCTGGTTACATAAAGCTCTGTCCAGTTTGCTCCACACCCTGCCATTAGTCCATGTGTACAAGGGGCTATGAGTGTTGATGCTCCCCAACCCCAGGTCAGAATAGCAATCAACAAAATCTTGCAACTCATAAGCATTGGGCTCAGCTCCATTGAAACGGTCGGTGGGAAACATAATGGAGTTGAAGTCACCAATGAGGAGCCAGGACAATTCATATTAGCATTGATACTATTCAGATTTATCCAAAGAGATCTTCTTGCCATAATGGAGTGAAGACCATAGATGAATGAAACATGAAAGCGCTTGACAGTGGTTTTACAATCAATAGCACAGTGAATCAATTGGGCATTTGACTCCAAAACAGAAAGATGAATCTTATCCTGCTTCCAGAGGATAAGAATTCTGCCAGCATTATGAGAAGCGAAGTTATGGGTGAAGTGTCAGTCACCAAACTTTCTTCTCATGATTTCCTCAACTGAAGCCTTATTCAACTTAGTTTCCAACACAACCAACGAGTCTTTTTACTTCTATAGGGAATTCTTCTACCTTTCTCTATTTTTATTTGGGCATTCTTTGTGAGGCTCCATCGTGTTTTGGCCTTGAGTGCACGAATTCAAACATGCCGGTGTGTAAACCTTGAGGGGCAAAATCGGCTATCAGATTGCATCGGAGGTCCGTCGGAATTTTGCTTCCAGGGCAGTGGTTATTACCCCGGTACAACATTTCCTTCTTCCTTTCGTTGTGGTTATTACCCTTGTTAAGTAACTTTTGTTTTTTCTTTGAGTTTCAATCGTTGTGTGGCATACCTTTATTCCCTACATATTCTTGCTTTCAACCTTCTTTAACTATTTTGAACACCATCTCATTGAGGTTTCATTCTATCTTTTAATTTGTTTTCTATTTCAATCCTTTTGGTCATATATATATATATATATATAAAAGGATAAGGAAGTAGGAAGGGATACATATAAATATATTTTTGAAGCATAACGTATTTTAACGTGTTTGATCTGTAATTTAATGAAAATAATAGTTTTTAAATTAATATTTTAACTTAATTACTGTTTAACGTGTGAATATATTTTTTGCATTAATTATATTTGCAATAAATGTTATTTTAAGTTTGAATATAAAAATATTTTATGAAATATTCAATTTTTAATTACGTTTGCATTAATTTCATGTGCTTAACGTTTTAATATTAATAGTCATTGTTTTTTATAATTGTGGGATCAAATTCTAAAATCAAATCTCAATTAATTAATGTTAATGGTTTTCTTTTCCTATACTTACAGTTCTCATTATAAATAGACAAACATCTTTTTAAGGAGCAAAATTACAATGACAAATATATGAACATCTTCTGAAGGAAAAAATCATAATTTTTTTATTTATATGTGTCTCATGAATGTGTAAATGTTTTCTAAATAACAAATTAATTTTTATATTTTATAGTACTTAATCATGTTAATCATGCTATTGTATTTATATACTGTAATTCTATTGAAAATTTTCAAATTAACGCTAATCCAAATGAGTTTGATAAAAAAAAAAAAAAAGAGATCTAACTCAAGTGAATGACAACATTGTGGCAAGTTCTTTACCTTATAAGTAAAATTATCATTATTTTACACATCATGATATTGATATCTTTATAAGTTAGATGCCATTGAAACAAATAAAAAAGGAAAAATATCAAAAATAGAGGTAACTAATGTTGTCATATATTGATTAAATATTTAAAATATTTCTTTTGTGTTATAAAGAAAAGAATATATATGTTTTCTCATATAGGATGATCTGAATGAGGATGAAATTCCTTCAAGCAAAACAAGTTTGAAAAGATCAACAAATAAAATTGATATCTCATGTATGTTTGAACACAATGAAAGTCAAACATCAACAACAAAAATGACAAAAAATGTTGCTGTTAAAAAGAAAGCAATAGTTTTGTTTAAATTAATACATGTAAAAACACTTTAAGAACACTATAAAATTATGGAATTTTAATATTTAATTATATAACTGTAAAAAATAAAAAGAAACTATCAAATTTTATAGACGAATTTTTTAAATTTTTTTCTTAACAATCTTTGATGATTCAATTGGCAAGTCATGCAAAATCAACAAGATCTTTATACGTATAAAAGAAACTAGGTCGGGGTAGTTTTGGAAAAATAATTTACAATACAGATATTAAAAAATAGGGTCTTGTTTAATTAATTCTTTTCTATGGTTCAAACGTTAAGAATTTGTAAGATCAGATTTTTAATGATCATGATTATAGTGATAATGACTATAAAAACATTTTTAATAATAGAATGCCTCTAAAGTGCATATAAATAATAGTTGTTGGTCCTTTAGCTTCACACTCGGGAAAAATTTCTAATTATAGTGAAAGTAAGAGCTTGAATGAATCCAGAACCACAACTTTTCTCAATTGCAATGGTGGGAGGTAATTTCAATTCATCTTATTATACTTTTGTTCCAATTGTGTGTTTTTATTTAGTTCAAAAATGCAATGATTTATTAAGTTTTTCTAACATTCAATAATGATTTAAAAAAATAATAAGTTTTAATTGATTGGAAAACCCATTAAAAAATAGTTTAACAAAAGAAAATTAATGTAACGTAGGTAAAAAACGCGTGCTTGAAAAAAATGGGTCAACCCAAAATCTCTTTATGTTTGAATATTTATGAACTAGGAATGAATGTGAATAAATGGAGTTTAAAAACATCTTTTAAGTTAAATTTTTTGAAATTTTACGTTTTGTTTTTAGTGGGCAGATAATTAGTGCATATTATTTTCTTTTCATATGCTTTCTAATTATCACTATAATTAGAGAACCAATTTATGTAGTCCATCGTCATTCTATTTTTTTCCGTCTAGACGACTTTGAACATGTTGCGATACATTGGTCAGTGAAGGATCATCCTCTCAAGAACAAAGTTACACAAAATTTTATTTATACTGTCTCTTAAATCTGTAAGTATTTTTTTATATATTAAATTCATTTTTTATTTTTTATTACTTTAATCATAATACATTTTTCATTTCTGTTGTAATGTTAGCTTATTTTCTGTTGTTGAATGAATATGTTGAACTTCCTAAACACTCTTAATTGAATATATTATATTGTTCTTCATTAGTAAGTTTTAAATAATTGATTATGTTTAAATTAGATAATCTCTTTTTTTAAAATGTTTTCTTTATTAAAGTTTTAACTACTTTTAGTTTTTTCACCTTTTGGAAGCTAAGTTTTGTTTAATTGCATTTTTAAATATACGAAAAATTTGTATTTTGGAAGATAAAGAAAGAAGTGTGTGGTCATGTTGCCTTAGGTGGATAGGATCAACAAATAGAAAATATTTTTTGACTTCTGAATGGAAGTGTTTTTCAACAATTATGGGATTAAAAGAGGGTAGTGTTATAAAATTTACTGTCTCTATGTATGACGAAGAAAGATACATGCTATGCTTGTTGAAAATTAGATAGAATGATTTGTAATTGGTATTTTGATTAAATTATGATTTATATTAATATAAGATTTCATATATTGCTTGTGTTTCATGGTCTAATGTTGCCAATAATTTTCTTATACTTTAGTTACATTATCCGTACAGCTAATTACCATTTACAAAAGCAAGATTTATTTTATTTATTTAAAGCATTTAAACTAATTTTAATTTAATGAATTATAAAAAATTAGTTTTATCAGCTATTTAAAAAATTAAAAACATGATTGCTCAAAACCATTAAATTAACGTTAAATCAATGACCAAAAATAATAAAAATTACATTGAAAATCGTTTTGTTTCTCGAGTAAGTTTAATTAATCCTGAAATTCTGGTATAATAAAAGCATAATTTTAGAAATCTTGATGGAAATTAAAAACCCAAAATTTCTTAAATAAATGTACAATATTTCATATTAATTTATACTTTTATTTGATTTCTAATAAAAAATATTTTATAAAAATTAATGCAAAAATTTAAATGTGTTTCCCTTCTTATATAATACGATTATATATGTTCCAAATTTTGGTGAGTAAATGAAAGAAGAAATAAAATCAAACGTGTGTTGAATCAAATCAAAACATGAAAATGTTTTAATCAATAATAATTAAATGAAGTTAAAAACGTGTGCATTTTTTGGTGAACAAATGAAAGGGAAAAAAAAATCTGTTTTGAACCAAAACCAAGATTTGAAAATGTTTTGATCTTTATAAACCACGTTTTAAAGAAAAATGAACTATTCTAGAAATGAATTATTTGTCTATTTACACAGACATGAACCACACCTACAACAATAAGGATAAGCTTGTCAAAAACAAACATACTAAAAGGATAAAACTTAACAATTAAAGCATGATCCATTATCATCACATATATGAGATACCATGTAAAAATCATAGATAAAGCAAGTCCTAGAATTCTCATAATAGAACAGCTAATAATAATAATCAATTCATTAACCATTTCATAAAAGCTCAATCATCACACACTATCATCTTCATCAGTCCATCAATCATCAAATAACACAATATTTCTATGACTCAACAAGTAACATATCATTTTCAAGTCGCAATTATCAATGTACATGTCTATCTATCACAATTAACCCAAACACATCCCTTAACATAGCACAATTAACCCATCTTCATCGGTCCATTCCTGTTAGTCACCACCGATAACCTTTAGCACTAGGTTGAGGGCCCACCAAGCACCCTCAACTTATGTGTCTACTCACATGCAATGTCATTCATCAATGCATGCATGTTATGATCATACATCATATCACATTCCACATATCATCAAATTCTTTATTCACATCATTGCTCAATTCATCATTAATTCAGTACTCATATCCTTCTAACCAAATATGAACTCTCACATAGTTCATCTAAACATCATGGGACTTTTCCATACCACAAGTTCCCATAATCAACACCAATCATATGAATATGAATTACATGTGAATAACAAGATATATCAACTTCATTCATCCAATTTAAAGTTTACATACACATCAAGAAGCAATTAGATTAAAATTCAAATGAGATAGACAAAATAAAACTTGATAGAAAACCTCTTTTAAGTGCGACTTACTCTATGCCTAAGTGTGGTCTTTACTTCTCTTTTTGTTAGTTTTCGCTTAAGCCCACCTAAGCCCACCCTTGACCTTGCTTAAGCGTGAACTTATAGTGGCTAAAATCCCTTATCTCGCTTAAGCGCACCTCTGGCCTCGCTTAAGCATGAACTTATAGTAGCTAACTATTTGGTTCTCACTTAAGTTCACCCTTGGTCTCGCTTAAGCTCGGACTTACAGAAGCTTGCTTCCTTACCTCACTTAAGCGCATCACTGACTTCACTTAAGCACAATAGGTCTGCAGCCTATGTGATTTCTACCAAATCTCCTCTAATGGATCCCAATTCATATTCCAACTCAAATATTTCATTTCCAAACATGAACATTTAATTAAAACACATTTTAAGAACCCAAAACAACGATTCAACACACATAAACATAGGATTAAAGATGGTTTAAGCTTCTTTTACCCATCAATTCAATGAGTTAGCTTTGGGATGAAGAAGAGGAATAAAGAGGGAGACTTTGGATCCAAAATGAAAGTTTTTCTTCACTTCTACAATAGTTCTACATCACCCATACCATCTTAAACCCCAAACCCAACAGAAACCACATTAAAACCTTGTAAATGAACACTTTCATGGAGTTTTGAAGTGTGTTAATGAACAAGAAAAGAGGAAAAATGGGGATTACCTCACCTAGGAACAACCAACAAACACTAAAGGAAGAAGAAAGGAACTCCATTTTTGCACAACACCAAAGTTCAAGATTTTCTAATGGTGGTTTCTTGGAGAAGAGAGAATTGTGAGGAGAAGCATGTTGAGAGAGAGAGAGAGAGAGAGAGAGAGAGTTTCATCACAATGAGAGTTTTGGGGAGATATAGGACTAAAAAGGTTTTTTTTCCTTCCCACACATAAGTATTTGCTAAACCCACACCCCTTTCACTAACTATCACAGGCCCATCTTTCTCCAAGCCTAAACACACCAAAAACTCACTAAACACATACAAACATAAGCAAAGCATCGTCACATCAATTATTAATTAATTATAGGTGTCGCAACCTACTGTCGCAACCTACTGTCGCAACCTACCCTTTGGCAGGAGGGCGACGCGAGACTCACGGGAGTGTCTTCCAAGAAAGGAATACGCGCGGAATCACCACCAACGTTTATTCAAGGAAAACGTCGGAAAAACCGGGAAAGACGTGGTCTACGAACTTTAAGTGAAAGGTTTGAGAGTTGTATTTACGCACATGGAAGGTATTAGCACCCCACACGTCCGTTACAAGAGACGACAACCTTTAATCAAATGTGCAAACATGACTTCAATTTATGTTATCTTCCCCCTTTTCACGTTCTTATATCTTTTTATGCCTTTTATATTTTTTTTTGTAGTCGACGAGGGTGTTTCCCTTGATCCTACGTATTCCTCAATTGTGATAAGGAAATCAGACCTACGTAGTTCTTTGAGAACCAAACGTTGGTTAAATTGTTTTTATCCTTTTTTTGCAAAATATGTTTTTATTGAATGAAAGGTCATTTAAGGCGTTGGACCATTAAACAATCTTTCGATTCTTTTGAAAGGAGAGAAAACATTAAGGCATTGGACCATTAATGATCTCTTGTTATTTTTTGCAAGAGATAATAAAACTACGTGTTGATTTTGGTCTTTTTAGAAATCTACGTTTAACCAGTAAAGGCAGAAAAGACCATTTTAAGGCGTTGGACCTTAAAAATGGCTTTTTTAGGTGATGACAAAAGTTTGATTTATGAATTAATTTTAGCCTTAGTTTCACTTTGGTTATTAGTCAATTCGATTAAGGAAGAAAAAATCCCAAAGAAAAACGTCTGATTGATTTTTTTGATTATTTTACTAAAAGATATTTTTTGATTATTATATTATTATTTTTCCTCTTTTTGGTTTTAAACGTGGTTACGGTATGACCGAACGGTCGGATTTCATTTTAACAGAAATTAAAAGATGTTACAATACGAATGATCAGTGGAAATTTATTTTATTTTTGATTAGGCGAGAGAATGACTAAGATAAATGACTAAAGCACGTCAAAAGGGGGTACGAAAAGTAAATGAAATGAAAATAAAAGCATGCGAAACAAGTGAGGACCACTAAGGGTACATAGAATGAATTGAAAAGTTCGATTTCGGGAACTTACCGGTTGAAGACCGAAGAACGACGAAGAACGAACGAAGAACGTCGAAGAACGGTGGAAAATCTTCACGAAATCACCCACGGAAACATCTCGGAAGCGTTACGGAAGCGCCTCGACTTGGATTTTCTTCACGAAAATAATTTTTCTCATTAATTTTCAGTGATTCTAAGATACCAGGAGGGTTGAACATTTTTGTTCTTCCCTCCTCCCCCTATTTATAGGAAAATGAGGGAGGAGCTTACCACCCAGCTTGCCCAGGCGAGCTAGGTTGCCTTCTGGGGAACTTCCTGAAAGGCCTAAGTGGGCTTAGTTGCTATTTGCACCCCCCTATTTACTAAATACACCCCTGCCTTTTTTTGCTGATTCTTTTTCTGTAATGTTACGGAACTTTACGAATTTCGTAACGATACTTGTTTTTTTTCCGTAATGTCACGGAACCTTACAGATTACGTAATCATCCATTTTTTGGCTTCAGGGATGTTACGGAACTTCACGGATTGTGCAACAATGCTTTCTTTTGACTTCCGGCATGTCACGGAACTTCACGGATTGTGCAATAATGCTTTCTTTTAACTTCCGGCATGTCACGGAACTTCACGGATTGCCTAACGATGGGTGCCAAGTACCTTGAAGTGGTCAAACGAGGGTCGCATCCCAACAAGCGGATTGTCCCCAGACGAAATTAGGGTATGACACCTACCCTTCGGCGGGAGGGTGACGCGAGGGCTCACGGGTGCGTCTTCCAAGAAAGGAAAATTCGCGGAGTCGCCACCAACGTTTATTCGAGGAAAACGTCGAAAAAACCGGAAAAGGTGTGGTCTACGAACTTTAAGTGTGAAAGGTTCGGGAGTTGAATTTACACACGGTGAAGGTATTAGCACTCCACGCGTCCGTCACAAGGGACGACTGCCTTTAATCAAGTGTGCAAACATGACTTCAATTTGTTTTATTTTCCCTTTTATGTTTTTATGTCTTTTTATGCTTTTTTTTATATTTTTTATCTTTTTGTGGTCGACAAGGGTGTTTCCCTTGCTCCTATGTATTCCTCAATTGTGATAAGGAAATCAGACCTACGTAGTTCTTTGAGAACTAAACGTTGGTTAAATTATTTTTATCTTTTTTTGCAAGATATATTTTGATTGAATGAAAGGTCATTTAAGGCGTTGGACCATTAAATGATCTTTCGATTCTTTTGAAAGGAGAGAAAACATTAAGGCATTGGACCATTAATGATCTCTTGGTTTTTTGAAAGAGGTGACAAAGCTATGTGTTGATTTTAGGCTTTTTAAAAATCCATGTTTAACCAATAAAAGCGAAAAGGACCATTTCAAGGCGTTGGGCCTTTAAAAATGTTTTTTAGGTGATGACAAAAGCTTGGTTTATGAATTGATTTTAGCCTTAGTTTCACTTTGGTTATTAGCCAATTCGATTAAGAAAGAAAATCCCAAAGAAAAACGTCCGATTTTTTTTTTAATTTAAAGATATTTTTTTTATTATTATATTATTATTTTGCCTCTTTTTGGTTTTAAACGTGGTTACGGCATGACAGATCAGTCAGATTTTATTCTAAAAGAAATTAAAAGATGTTACAACTCAAATGATCAGTGAAAATTTATTTTAGTTTTGATTAGGCAAGAAAATGACTTAACTAAATGACTAAAGCACGTCAAAAGGGGATACGGAAAGCAAATGAAATAAAAATAAAAGCACGCGAAACGAGTGGGGACTACTAAGGGCACATAGAATGAATTGAAAGGTTCAATTTCAGGAACTTACCAGTTGAAGACCGAAGAACGACAAAGAACGATGAAGAACGGTGGAAAATCTTCACGAAATCGCCCACGGAAACGTCTCGGAAGCGTTACGGAAGCGCCTCGGCTTAGATTTTCTTCACGGAAACAATTTTTCTCACTAATTTTAAGTGAATCTCAGATACCAAGAGGGTTGAACGAATTTGTTCTGCCCTCCTTCCCCTATTTATAGGGGAAAAGAGGGAGGTGGTTGCCGCCCAGCTCGCCCAGGCGAGGTGGGTTGCTCCCACCAGAAGGCACAACCTTCTGTTCGAACATCCTGGAAGGCCCAAGAGGGCCTGGTTGCTATTTGCACCCCCTCTGTTTACTAAATACACCCCTACCTTTTTTTGCTGATTCTTTTTTCGTAACGTTATGGAACTTTACGAATTTCGTAACGATACTTATTTTCTTTCCGTAATGTCATGGAACCTTACGGATTACGTAATCATCCCTTTTTTGGCTTTCGAGATGTTACAGAACTTCACGAATTATGCAACAATGCTTTCTTTTGACTTCCGGCATGTCACGGAACTTCACGGATTGTGCAACAATGCTTTCTTTTGACTTCCGGTATGTCACGGAACTTCATGGATTGCCTAACGATGGGTGCCAAGTACCTCGAAGTGGTAAAAAACAAGGGTCGCATCCCAACAAACAAATGGTCCCCGGATGAAATTAGGGTATGACAGTTGCCCCTCTTTACTTGTCTTTTATTGGAGATAAAAGGGTAGTAAAGATAAGACACTAATTTCATTCGAGCAAAACACCATTTGCCTCTCTTGGTTGACACAAGGCGCAAAATGACCATAATTTGTCTCTGCGTGCCCTTGGACACAATCGAGCCTGGGTGGCAAGGCGTAGAATGACCATAATTTGTCTCTGCGTGCCACTGGACACGATCACCCCTGGATGGCGAAAAGGTGTGGGGAATGACCATAATTTGTCTCCGCCCACCTCTCGACTTATTGTCCCTGAATGACAAAGGGCGCAGAATGACCATAATTTGTCTCTGCGCGTTTATCACTCATCGAGTCTTATAGATAGCAAAAGCGTACGGATGACCATAATTTGTCTCCGCATGTCATCGGGCCCGCTGCCTCTAGATGACAAAGGTAAAAAAGTGCGGGACCAAATGGTTCCCCGCATGTCATCGGGCCTGCCATCTCTGGATGACTAAAGGTGAAAAAGGTGCGGGACCAAATGGTTCCCCGCATGTCATCGGGCCCGCTGCCTCTGGATGACAAAAGCTGAAAAAAGTGCACGACCAAATGGTTCCCCGCATGTCATCGGGGCCGCCGCCTCTGGATGACAAAAGGTGAAAAAAGTGCGGGACCAAATGGTTCCCCGCATGTCATCGGGCCCGCCACCTCTGGATGACAAAGGTAGAAAAAGTGCGGGACCAAATGGTTCCTCGTTTGTCATCGGGCCCGCCGCCTCTGGATGACAAAAGACGCAGAATGACCATAATTTGTCTCTGCGTGCCATCGGACACGACTGTGTCTGAATGGCGAAAAGGTGTGTGGAATGACCATAATTTGTCTCTACATGTCATCGGGCACGCCGCCTCTGGATGACAAAAGACACAGAATGACCATAATTTGTCTCTGTGTGCCATCGAACATGACTGTGTCTGAATGGCGAAAAGGTGTGCGAAATGACCATAATTTGTCTCCGCATGTCACATGACCCCAGGGCCAGTATGACAGAGATTGTGGGGGCGGCCGACAAAAGCGAGGCTTTTGCTCCTACGTATCCTCAATGAGGAACTCAGACCTACGTAGTTCTGGATAACTTGTGAGACTAAAATAGTCTCGGTGTTTTCTTCACTAAAATGCGAACGTGCTTTAGTAAAGAGACAAAACTTCCAACTGATTAGAGCAACATATGTTTTTAGGATGAAAAACAATGTGTCTACTGGGGAAGGAGAGTATGCTGATGAAATTTTCTCGTAACCATAAATGAGATTTTGGATGTTTAGCATTTCGCTTCTAAATGACCATTTAGAGGAAACACTGGGTCCAACAAAAATAGAAGAAAATCACTCAAAGTGTATCAATCTCACACGGGTAAGTGTTTCATCCTAATTCTGAACCATAGATATGCCATGACTTGATTTTGCATATCATTTCCTATCAAATCAAAGATTACATGTGTGATCATGGATCAATAGGACTTTTTCTTGGGAATGGTGCTTTTTGGTGGGAAATTCGGTTTTGAGTATTCTTGGCCTTTTCCTTTTCTGTTTTTGTTTAGTGTGAGGCGAAAAAGTCACCGACGCACAGGATTTTGGTTGGCAATCAAAGGGAGAGGACCACTTTAGATCGTGGTTTCCTTTCTTTTTTTGTTTACTTGGTGACAACTCTGTGTTTTTCAGATGTTGTCTGGTCCAGAGACCTTTCTACACATTTCTTCTATTTTCTTCCGATTTTTGATCAGGAATTTTCTTTCTTTTGCTTTCTTCCAGTTTTTGATTGGGAATTTTCTCCTTTCCTCCTATTTTTTTTTGTTTTCTTCCGAGGGCAAGGTTTATGGTAAGTTGGGATTTCGGCTCAAGATTTGTAGAACGGATGGACATGATATATGTCAGGGTGTTGGTCTGGCTAGTGGTTTAGGGATAAAGGGGATGTCCCACATTATTTCCATGACACAAATTCAACAATGATGATTTGGAAATTTTATGCAAAACTAGTCATGCATGCACCTACGTGGACACTCAAGTGCCGAAAATTTTTTGGTCATGTGATGCTAGGGCTCGTGATTCATTTTCTCTACTTTAGTCAACCCAGTGCTTCCAAAATATGTTCTTTTATCAATTTGTGCATTCATCCGAGTCTATTTATGGGTGTTCGGGAAAATTTTCACAACGTTCAACCTTCAGGTGTATACACATTTTTTCAAAAACTGGTTATGATCAGTGATTTTTTTTTTCAAAGAAAAGTTGAAAGTTATCTCTTTTCACAAGCATGTTGTTTTCTAGCTAGACAACTTTTTTTTTTTTTATTTTCTTTTTTTCTTCCTTCTTTTTCTTTTCTTACTTGCTCTCTTTTCCTTTTCCTCTTTTTTTCTTTTTTAAGTTATTTATCATTTGTTCATTTCTTCTCTTTTTTTTTTCTCTTTTTCTCTCTGAAAAGATCGTGCGGACGAGGGCGCACACTACCTACTTATGTCTAACCACAAGGTAGACAAAAAGAACGCATGAAATGGTAAGTCGCAAAAAAAAAAAAAATGGTGACGAAATAACTGAGAGCCATAACGCCAAACAAACAACAAAAAATAATAATAACAGCAACGTTAGTAACTGTCATACCCTAATTTCGTCCGGGGACCTTTGCTTGATGACATGCGACCATTTTTTGGTCCTTGTGAGGTGCTTGGCACCCATCATTAGGCAATTTATGAAATTCCGGGACATGCCGAAAAACCAAAAAAATATTGATGCACAATCCGTAAGTTTCCGTGACACACCGGAAATCAAATGGAAGCATCGTTGCATAATTAAGTGAGGTTCCATAACATTCCGTAGGTCAAAAAGGGGATGATTATGTAATCCGCAAGGTTCCGTAACATTACGGAAAGAAAACAAGTATCGTTACGAAATTCGTAAGTTTCCGTAACTTTACGAAAAAAGAATCACCAAAAAACAGCAGAGGGGGGTGTACTTAGTAAAAATGGGGGTGCAAATAGCACCCAGGCCCACTTGGGCCCTCCAGAAGATTCCTCCAGAAGGCGGTTGCTTCTGGAGGAAGCAACCCTGCTCGCCTGGGCGAGCTGAGCTCGCCTGGGCGAGCTGGGCGGCAACCACCTCCCCTATTTTGCTATAAATAGGGGAGGAAATGAAGAAGGAAGGGATCCCAGCCCTTTAGGCACTTCTCTCTCTTTCGAATTTGCTTGGAAAAATTGTTTCCGTGAAGAAAATCTAAGCCGAGGCGCTTCCGAAACGTTTCCGTAACGTTTTCCGTGAGGAATCTCGCAAAGGTTTCAACCGTTCTTCGACGTTCTTCATTCGTTCTTCATCGTTCTTCGATCTTCAACGGGTAAGTACCTCGAACCAAGCTTTTCGATTCATTCTATGTACCCGTAGTGGTCCACATTGTGTTTCGTGCATTTTTATTCTCATTTTGTTTACTTTTTATACCCCCTATTGACGTGCTTAAGCCATTTTACTTAAGTCATTTCTCGCTTAACTTAAAAACAAAATAAATTTCCACCGAACGTTTGAATTGTATTATCCATTAACTTCGGTTAAAATAAATTCCGACCGTTCGGTCATGCCGTAACCACGTTGGAAATCAAAAAGAGGTAAAAAATAATATAATAATCAAAAAGACATCTTTTAGTAAAATAAAGCGGAAAATCAATCGGACGTTTTCTCTTTGGGATTTCTCATTCTTAATCGAATTGATTAATAACTAAAGTGAAATTAAGGCTAAAATCAACTCGCCTAGTCAAGCTCGTCCACAAAAATAGGCTTTTGAAGTTTGTCATTTCAATTTCTCACTAAGTAAAATGGATCATTTTTAAGGTCCAACGCCTTAAAATGATCACCACTTAAGTAAAAAAGAATCATTTGATAAGAAAGAACTACGTAGGTCTGAGTTCCTCATTGAGGATACGTAGGAGCAAAAGCCCCGCTTTTGTCGACCACCCCAAGAGATCGTTAATGGTCCAATGCCTTAACGTTTCTCTCCTTTCAAAAACAAGAGGTCGTTAATGGTCCAATGCCTTAATGTTTCTCTCCTTTCAAAAACAAGAGATCGTTAATGGTCCAACGCCTTAACGTTTCTCATCTTTCAAAATCAAAAGACCGTTTAATGGTCCAACACCTTAAATGACCTTTTGTTCAATAAAAACATATTTTACAAAAAAGAAAAAAAACAACTTAACCAAACACTTTGTTCCGAAAGAACTACGTAGGTCTGATTTCCTCATCACAAATTGAGGAATACGTAGGAGCAAAGGGAAACACCCTTGTCGACCACAAAAAAGAAAAAAATATAAAAAGGGTATAAAGGATATAAAGAACATAAAAGGGAACATAAAAATCAAAGTCATGTTTGCACATTCGATTAAAGGCTGCCGTCCCTTGGGACGGGCGTGTGGGGTGCTAATACCTTCCCCGTGCGTAAATACAACTCCCGAACCTTTCACTAAAAAGTTCGTAGATCTCGTCTTTTCCGGTTTTTCCGACGTTTTCCTCAAATAAACGTTGGTGGCGACTCCGCGCGTATTCCTTTCGTGGAACACGCATCCCGCGAGTCACGCGTCGCCCTCCCGCCGAAGGGTAGGTTGCGACAGTTGGCGACTCCACTGGGGACCGTTTTTTAGAGAGTTAGGCCATTTAATCTTGTGCAATGTTTTATCATGACTTTCTCCTTTGTTGGTTTCCCTTTATTTGTCTTATGTTCTTGTGTATATAAGCTTTTTGTTGCTTTTAGTGTGTTTTAGAACGTATGCATGAGGTAAATATTTATTCATTTGATGCACACAAACACTAACACTATTTGCACACACTGTGAGTGAAAAAGGGCCCTATACCCGGGTTCATGGGAACATAAGGAGTGGAGGTGAATCTGTGATCATGCTAGGTCTCCGACTTGCTTGATTACAGTGAACCCTCATCTAGAGCTTTTCTCTTTGAAAACTTATTGTTGCTAGTAGTCCCTACTGCTGCAATATGTTCTTCGAAGGGGATGATACCTCTAGAAACCATCAAGAGAGATATAACTACCTTGGGGATTATTGCTAAAAGCCTAGTTAGTTCTCTCCCTTATAGGTCCTTTAAATAGGGGCACGAAGCAAACACGCTGCGTGCCATGCATGAGTATCATATACCCTTTTGCTTATGTTCGGTAAATATTGTCATACTGTGTACATTCCCGCATTGTGTCTTTTGCATAGGCATCGCATATGGGTTCTGTCTTGATCCCTTCTGTAAACAAACCAACGGAGGGTCCGTGTCGCCTTCTTAAAAACGTGCGTTGGGGCATTCTGCTACCCCTAGACGTCGTATCTAAGAAGGGGACAAATTCCCCGGACCCCCGCTTTTCTAGATTGCATCTGTGTCATATGCATTCCATCATGCATTCATCCATCCCACCCATGATAGATGTCGGAGTTTTGATTCGCACTAGATTTTATTTCACTTTAGTAAAACATGGGATCAAGTCAAAAGCCTTCGTTTAAAAAGAGGTTCTATCAAGTCAAAATCAAGAGCTTAGAGGTCACTAGTTTACGAGAGTTGGGGCAATTAATGGGTCAACTTCAACGGCAAGCCTTCCGCAAAGCCTATGGTAAGCATTTGGGACCTAGCTAGGGTAGAAGTCTCCATGGAACCAATTGCCTCCCTCGCCCAGTATTATGATCAGCCGTTGAGGTGCTTCATCTTTGGGGACTTCTAGCTATCACCAATGGTGGAAGAATTTGAAGAGATCCTAGGATGTCCTCTAGGGGGAAGGAAACCATACCTCTTCTCAGGGTTCTATCCTCATTGGCCAGAATTTCTAAAAAAGTCCAAATCTCGGCGCAGGAATTAGACCGCCAAAGGCAAGTCGAAAATGGGGTGGTCGGAATACCGAGAAAATATTTGGAGGTAAAAGCAAGAATCTTGGCAGATAAAGGCGAGTGGACCCCATTCATAGATATTCTCACACTGTTGATTTTCAAGGGAGTCCTCTTTCCAAATGTGGATGGGTTGGTGGACCTGGCAGCGGTCGACGTTTTTCTCGCCTATCATAACCACAAGGAAAGTCCGGTTGTCGCTATGCTAGCCGACCTATATGACACCTTCGACCGAAGATGTGAAGAAAGCAATGCAAGGATTGTTTGCTGTACTCCAGCTCTCTATGTGGGGCTGGTTTCACACCTTTTTCTCCAAGAAGGTAGGCCCGTCTATCCGCTACAAGGTTACCGCTCGTGCGTCGAAAAAGGAAAGGCGAATTGGGACCAACTCTTGGCTAGCATGGGGGGGCGTCTGTTAATTGGTTCCCTCGCTAGAAGGAAGGAAGAATCAGGATTCTATCTTCATGCGAAGGATGTCCAAATGTTCCCTTGATGGGAACAAGGGGTTGTATTAATTATAATCCCGTTCTCACCATAAGACAGCTTGGCTACCCCATGAGAGGAGCGCCATTAGACGAAAGCATCACGCCTTTCATCGCACGGGGTTTTAGTGACCACAACGCGAGGGTACTCCAAGGAGTTCGCAAGGCATGGGATGCGGCGTGAAGAAAGGACAGAGAGCTTAGGGGAAGCAGTAATGGGATCATCGGCGGCTATCATAAGTGGCTGAGAGTCCGAACACAAGGATTGGATTGGATCCCAAATCTAAAGACTGTGAGGGACGATGAGGTTAAAGCTTCGGAAGAAAGTGATGAGGTACAAGCCCTAAAGGCAGAGCTTGAAAGAGCCCGAGTAGTCGAAGAGAAGTTCAAGTCCATAGCCATCAAAGTCTGAAAAGAGTATGATGAACTAAGGGACGTCAATATGGCCACCGCTGATGCCTTGGAACGAGAAACCAAGAAGGCCCAAAAGGAAGAACACGTGCCAGCAAGGTTTTGAGGGGCTTTATAGGGCAGCAATAGTAAGCTCAAGCTCCGAAGAGGTGAAAGGAATCATCATGGGTCAAAGGCATGATCTTGAAGGACGAGCTAAAGGCTTACCTTAGGTCGAAAAGAAATTTGTCCCAACAGTTAAGCGAGACTGAAGGGAATATGTGGGCCGTCATCGATGAGTGCAAAGAGAAGCTAAATCTAGCAGTGACTCACGAGCAAAGGCTAGAGGATGAGTACGCCAAGATATCAGCAGAAAGGGAAGCAAGGGAAAGGGTAATTGACTCTTTACACCAAGAGGCAACCATGTGGATGGATCGGTTTGCTCTTACCTTGAACGGGAGTCAAGAACTTCCCCGATTGTTAGCCAAAGCCAAGGCGATGGCAGACACCTACTCCGCCCCCGAAGAGATTCATGGGCTTCTCGGCTATTGTCAGCATATGATAGACTTAATGGCCCACATAATTAGAAATCGTTAGGAAACTTGTATGGTCTCTCAAACCTTGACTGGATACGACTTCTTTTTTGAAATAAAATGAGTTGGTCCCATGTTTCTACTCCAAAAAGCTTGTGCAAATCAAATCACTCCTACATTTTATCTCTAGCATGCATTGTATGTTGGTCTCGTCCTTTGTCACAGGAAGCCGGAAGGTCCATATCACCTTCTTAATTGTACACATGGGGCACTGCGCCCCCAAATGCGCAAGTAAGAAGAGATAATTTTTCGGGCTCTCGTGTCCGTAAAATGCATTCATATCATGCATCGCATAAGCATCTCTTCATAACATCATAATGGACATATCCTGCATTTGTCCGTTATCATATTCCAGCCTCACATTTTGCATGGTCATGGCATCATCATGCATATGCGTTCAACAAACTTTTTGGTCTGCAAAATTGCATGCCATTTGTTTTCATGTTTGCTCATCCTTGCGTTTTCCTCTACAAAAAAAAAACAAAAAAGGAGGAAGCGTGAAACTTCACACTACATTCTTAGTTTCATGTGTTAGGCAACACAAGTCAACCATGTTGGGATCATAAACCCGTTTCACTTAAAAACACAATAATTGAACATGGTACCTAATGCATGGTTAACTAGGAAATGGTGTTTCTTCGGGCATCTCAATTTCATAATTACATTTTCCGTGCATAAGCTTAAAGTATGCCCGAGTCATTCATCCCTATGAGATGTTGTTGAAGTATTGGCGAACGGAATTGCCATTCCTTGAATTACGGGGTTGAACCAAGCTCAAGCTTTTACAAAAAGGTTCATCAAGTCAAGTTGAAATATGGAAGTAACCATCCTGCAAAATTGGGGCAAAAGATGAATCGAGTCACATCACTGCTTCGTCTACTGCCAAACATATTTAGGATTGTTGATGTCCTTGTTACTTCCAGTTTCACCTTGACAAAGATGTCATGGACCATGTTG
The DNA here is from genome assembly GCF_004193775.1 of Glycine soja. Classification (NCBI taxonomy): domain Eukaryota; kingdom Viridiplantae; phylum Streptophyta; class Magnoliopsida; order Fabales; family Fabaceae; genus Glycine; species Glycine soja. Next base: position 20,756,056 of record NC_041002.1, on the reverse strand, counting down.
AAAATCTAAATTGATTCAACCCCATATCCTGTGTAAAAATTCGCAATACTTCAACTGTACATCATTCGCATACATCCATGCTTTTCATTGGTTGCATTGCTCATTGCATTCTTTCCTTGAAAAATAAAATAAAATAAAATAAAATGAACTTAATCATTGTTATAAAAAAGAAAAGGACACGCTTTACGGCACCCTTACCGAACTCGTACTAGAGCTAGAGTAATGGGTGAAGCAGAGAAGGTGCAAGAGAAGATGAAGGCCGAAAAGGGAGGCCATAAAAGAGCAAATGGCCACAATGATGAAGGCCATGATGAGCATGAAGAAGATAATGGAAGCCAATGCAGTTATAGTTGCCGCTATTAGCGCTGTCGCTAAGGTAAACCCGATGCTCCCATCTGGCCTCAAGCAAATGAATCATCCAACCTCAAATATGGTAGGCAAAGATTTGGGAAGTACGGATGACCCCATGATGTGCAAATTCAAAACGAGCACGCCTTCCCATCATATGGCTTGCCTCCCAACTATACACCACCCAATGTGGCATACACTCTCAATGAAAATCTCAAATAACTACACTCCGATACTCATTGAGAACAAATAACCTCATCAGGCACATATCTCTCAAACCATGGGGGAGACACATGAAATTCCCCACCACAATCTAGCTGACTTCGAGCCTTGGCTCGGATATGCCACTGAAGGGCAAGCAGTTGGTGGTATACCCTTTGAAAACACTTTGGAGGGCCCTCAGTTTCGCCCACAACCACAACCATTTTGCGGTGGGAAGAGCCCCTCCTGCTATGGCCGAAAAGGGAAAGGCGGATCATCTAAAGGAAAGGCTCAGGGCCATTGAAGGAGGTGAAGATTATGCCTTTGCTAACCTAGAAAAGTTGTTCCTAATACCCAAACATGGTCATTCCCAAGTTCAAGGTGCCGGACTTTGGCAAGTACAAGGGGACTACTCGCTCCAAGAACCATCTAAAGATGTACTGTCGGAAGATGGGGGCATACGCAAAAGATGAGAAACTGCTGATACATTTTTCCTGAGAAAGTCTTACTAGGAAAACTGTCGCCTGGTATACTAACTTAGGAACCTTCTTGAGTCCATTCTTGGAAGGACCTAATGGTTGCCTTCATTAGGCAGTGTCAGTACAATTCTGATATGGCTCCGGATAGGATGCAACTACAAAAACTGTGCAAAAAGGGGGCACGAATCTTTCAAAGAATACGCCCAAAGATGGAGAGACTTGGCAACTCAAGTAGCACCCCCAAAAACAGAGAAAGAGATTATCACAATGATGGTAGACACGTGACCGGTGTTCTACTATGAAAAATGGTGGGTTACACACCTTCAAGTTTTACAGAGTTGGTCTTCGCCAGTGAAAGGATCAAGGTGGGTCCGAAAAGAGGCAAATTTGATCATCCTACTAGGACGACTGAGAAAACTGGGGCAAAATAAAGAGGGTGAGGATGAGGGAGAAACCCATGCTGTGACTGCAATTCCTGTACGGCCAAATTTCCCACCAACCCAACAATATCTTTACTCAGCCAATAACAAACTTTCTCCGTACCCACCACCCAGTTATCCACAAAGGCCATCCCTAAATCTACCACAAAGTCTGTCTACCGCACTTCCAATGACGAACACCACCTTTAGCACAAACCAAAAACACCAACCAAGAAGTGAATTTTGCAGCGAGAAAGCCTGTAGAATTCACCCCAATTCCAGTATCCTATGCTGACTTGCTCCCACATCTACTTGATAATTCAATGGTAGCCATAACCCTAGCCAAGGTTCATCAACCTCCACTTTTCTGAGGATACGACTCGAATGCAACGTGTGCTTATCGTGGAGGAGCCCTCGGGCATTCCATTGAGCATTGTATGACCCCGAAGCATAAAGTGTGAAGTCTAATTGATACGGGCTGGCTGAAATTTGAGGAGAATTGCGTGTAAATCCTGACATTGACAAGAAATGCCACACATGGGGCAATTTTGAAAGCTGTTGTTAGGTGTCCCTAATGACTCATCAGGGTTTCCAAGTTTATGCCATTATTGTAAACCACAGCTACAATGTTAAATGAAATGGATAAAGTTGATATCTTTGTCCCTCATCCTCTCACAAACGCATGTTTGCTTATTCAACTTTCACCGGAATGTGGGTGTAAGCCATTGGTCTGTTTGCTCAAGCAACCTGCGCTCCTGAGTGTTGACTTCCAAGACCGTTCAATCAGAGATTACTCATCTTGCACGTTGGTGGGGGTGCCGTAAAACAACGAGCAAAGTTCAAAACAAATAAGTTTCAAAATAAAAAATAAAAAGGCATTTGATTGACTGTGTTTTCAAGTAAAAATATAGATGTTCATGTGACCTCATTTTGTCTTTTTAGAGAGAAGTGAGTTATCAAGAATAGGATGTTGGACAAATGGCTTCAGTTACCTTAAGAAAAAGGGGGGTTGAATTAAGATGCAAAGACTATTCCCCAATTGAACTATCAATCTCTCTTTTCGGATTAACAATGCACACAGGGATAACCCTTCCCTTGTGTTCAAGAATCCCCTACAACAAGAGACCCACGGTCTCTTAATCCCTTTTCAGAAATAAGAAGAAGAGAAGAAGAGGTCTCTCGTAAAAGAGGTAGATTGTAAAATGAAGATCAATCAAAAATTCCTTATTGAATAAGCAAGTGGTTGACCAAGGAATCTTTTTGA